>NC_091219.1:14599745-14734233 GCF_040958095.1 Procambarus clarkii
CCATTTGTTTCTCATTATAATACTGAGTAGGATATTGAAAAGGGGAGAAGTTCGGTTTTTATTGCATATATCGACGTTTCAGCCGGATTAGAGCGGTTTTACGTGTACATCTTCCATCGGTAATATAAACGGAAAATCAAGAACATTTTAGTTAATTCTAATGAAAACACATTGATTTTTATCATTTGTATTGGAAACAACATTGTCATATGTCTCTTCTTGGATCTAAATAATACGAAACCTCGCTCTATGATTTGTAGTTAAAATCCTCAAATATGGTAAAATAGTGACTTTTTCACGTTAATCATGTAGTTTGATATTACGTAAATATATTCATTTTTACCAATATTTCGATACTATTTCATGTAGTATAACAATATGTGATTTGGCCTTCAAATCTCAGAAAAGTCGTATAATATTGCATTTTAAGCAAGTTTTCTTGCATTTTGTTTCGTACGAAAAATCATCGAATTTAGCAATATTTTGACGTTTATCATCCGCTTTTCCTTTATGTGATTTAAACAAAATGTCATCGAATTAGGCAATATTTTGCCGTTTTTCCACGTTTTTGTGAATTTTCAGTTTATTGTTAATAATTCATTAAATATACGATATAAATGATGCAAGCACATAAATAATTAGATAATAACCTTAAATACTTCATTTTCAATCATCTATTTGTTTCTCGTTAAAATACTGAGTAAGATATTGAAAAGGGGAGAAGTTCTGTTTTTATTGCATATGTCGACGTTTCAGCCGGATTAGAGCGTTTTTCGTGTACATCTTCCATCGGTAATATAAACGGAAAATCAGGAACATTTTTGTTAATTCCAATGAAAACACATTGATTTTTATCATTTTTATTGGAAACAACATTGTCATATTTCTTTTCTTGGATCTAAATAATACAAAACCTCGCTCTATGATTTGAAGATTAAATCCTCATATATGGTAAAATAGTGACTTTTTTCACGTTTTTCATGTAGTGTGATTTTACGTAAATATATTCGTTTTTACCAATATTTCGATACTATTTCTTGTAGTATCACGATATGTGATTTTGCCTTCAATTCTCAGAATTTCGCATAATATTGCATTTTAAGCAAGTTTTCTTGCATTTTGTTTCGTACGAAAAATCATCGAATTTAGCAATATTTTCACGTTCATCATCCCCTTTTCCTTTATGTGATTTAAACAAAATATCATCGAATTAGGCAATATTTTGCCGTTTTTCCACGTTTTTGTGAATTTTCAGTTTATTGGTATTAATTCATTAAATATACGATAAAAATGATGCAAACACATAATTGATTAGAAACTAACCTTAAATACTTTATTTTCCATTAACCATTTGTTTCTCGTTAAAATACTGAGTAGGATATTGAAAAGGGGAGAAGTTCGGATTTTATTGCATATATCGACGTTTCAGCCGGATTAGAGCGGTTTTACGTGAACATCTTCCATCGTTAATATAAACGGAAAATCAGGAACATTTTAGTTAATTCTAATGAAAACACATTGGTTTTTATCATTTGTATTGGAAACCACATTGTCATATGTCTTTTCTTGGATCAAAATAATACGAAACCTCGCTCTGTGATTTGAAGTTAAAATCCTCAAATATTGTTAAATAGTGACTTTTTCACGTTTTTCATGTAGTTTGATATTACGTAAATATATTCATTTTTACCAATATTTCGATACTATTTCATGTAGTATCAAGATATGTGATTTGGCCTTCAAATCTCAGAATTCCGCATAATATTGCATTTTAAGCAATATTCTTGCATTTTGTTTCGTACGAAAAATCATCGAATTTAGCAATATTTTGACGTTTATCATCCCCTTTTCCTTTATGTGATTTAAACAAAATATCATCGAATTAGGCAATATGTTGCCGTTTTTCCACGTTTTTGTGAATTTTCAGTTTATTGGTATTAATTCTTAATATATACGATAAAAATGATGCAAACACATAATTGATTAGATAATAACCTTAAATACTTCATTTTCAATCAACTATTTGTTTCTCGTTAAAATACTGAGTAAGATATTGAAAAGGGCAGAAGTTCGGTTTTTATTGCATATATGGACGTTTCAGCCGGAATTGAGCGGTTTTCGTGTACATCTTCCATCGGTAATATAAACGGAAAATCAGGAACATTTTAGTTACTTCTAATGAAAACACATTGATTTTTATCATTTGTATTGGAAACAAAATTGTCATATGTCTTTTCTTGGATCTAAATAATACAAACCTCGCTCTATAATTTGAAGTTAAAATCCTCAAATATGGAAAAATAGTGACAAAAGGGTAGTGAACACCATGCCAAGGGTAGTGATCACCACGCCCAGGGTAGTGAATACCACGTCAAGGGTAGTGAACACCATGCGAATAATAATGAACACCACGCAAAGGGTAGTGAAGACCACGCCATGGGTAGTGAACATCACGCCAGAGGTAGTGAACATCAAGCCAATGGTAGTGAACACCAAGCCAAAGGTAGTGAACACCACGTCAAGGGTAGTGAACATAACGCCAAGGGTAGTGAACACCACGCCAAGAGTAGTGAACACCACGCTATGGGTAGTAAACACCATGCCATAGGTAGTGAACACCACGCCAAGGGTAATGAACACCACTCTAAGGGTAGTGAACACCACGCCAAGGTTAATGAACTCCACGCCAAGGGTAGTGAACACCACGCTAAGGGTAGTGAACATGTCGTCAAGGGTAGTGAACACCACGTTAAGGGTAGTGAACACCACGCCAAGTGTAGTTAACACCACGCCAAGGGTAGTGAACACAACGCTAAGGGTAGTGAACACCACGCCAAGCGGAGTGAACACCACACAAAGGGTAGTGAACACCACGTCACGGGTAGTGAACACCATGTCAGGGGCAGTGAACACCACGTCAAGGGTAGTGAACACCACGCCAAGGGTAGTGAACACTACGCTATGGGTAGTGAACACCATGCTAAGGATAGGGAACACCACGCCAAGGGTAGTGAACAACATGCCAAGGTAGTAAACATCACGCCATTAGTAGCAAACATCACGCCATTAGTAGTGAACACCACGCTAAGGGTAGTGAACACTACGCGAAAGGTACTGAACACCAAACCACAGGTAGTGAACACCAAACCACAGGTAGTGAACACCACGTCAAGGGTAGTGAACACCACGTCACGGGTAGTGAACACCACGTCACGGGTAGTGAACACCACGACAAGGGTAGTGAACACTACGTCATGGGTAGTGAACACCATGCTAAGGGTAGGGAACACCACGCGAAGGGTAGTGAACAACATGCAAAGAGGAGTGAACTCCACGCCATAGGTAGTGAACACCACGCTAAGGGTAGTAAACACCAGGGGAAGGGTACTGAACACCACACCACTGGTAATGAACACCACGTAAAGGGTAATGAACACCATGCCAAGGGTAGTGAACACCACGCCAAAAGTAATGAACCCCACGCCATGGGTAGTGAACACCACGTTAAGAGTAGTGAACAACATTCAAAGGGTAGTGAACACCACGCCAAGTGTAGTGAACACAACGCCAACGGTAGTGATCACCACGCTAAGGGTGGTAAACACCACGCCAAGGGTAGTGAACACCACACTAAGGGTAGTGAACACCACGTTTGGGGTAGTGAACACCACGCCAAGGGTAGTGAACAACACACGAAGGGTAGTGAACACCACGCTAAGAGTAGTGAACACCACACAATGGGAAGTGAACACCACGCCAAGAGTAGTGAACATTACGCCAAGGGTAGTGAACACCACGCCAAGGGTAGTGAACATCAAGCCAATAGTATTGAACACCAAGCCAAAGGTAGTGAACACCACGCCAAGGGTAGTGAACATAACGCCAAGGATAGTGAACACCACGCCAAGGGTAGTGAACATAACGCCAAGGATAGTGAACACCACGCCAAGGGTAGTGAACACCACGCCAAGGGTAATGAACCACACGCCTAGGGTAGTGAACACCATGTCAGGGGTAGTGAATACCACGTCAAGGGTAGTGAACATCACGCCAAGTGTAGTGAACACTACGTTATGGGTAGTGAACACCATGCTAAGGGTTGGGAACACCACGCCAAGGGTAGTGAACAACATGCCAAGGGTAGTGAACACCACGCCATTATTAGTGAACACCACGCTAAGAATAGTGAACACCACGCGAAGGGTACTGAACACCACACCACAGGTAGTGAACACCACGTCAAGGGTATTGAACACCATGCCAAGGGTAGTGACCCCCACGCCAAGGGTAGTGAACACCACGTGAAGGGTAGTGAACACCACGCAAAGGGTAGTAAAACACCACGCCAAGGTTTGTGAACACAACGCCAAGAGTAGTGATCACCACGCTAAGGGTAGTGAACACCACGCCAAGGGTAGTGAACACTACACTAAGGGTAGAGACACCCCCGTTAGGGGTAGTGAACACCACGCCAAGGGTAGTGAACACCACGCCAAGAGTAGTGAACATTTCGTAAAGTGTAGTGAACATTACGCCAAGGGTAGTGACCGCCACACCAAGTGTAGTGAAAACCATGTCAAGGGTAGTGAACACCACGCCAAGTTCAGTGAACACCACGCCACGTTCAGTGAACACCACGCCAAGGGTAGTGAACACCACGCCATGGGTAGTGAACACCACGCCCCGGGTAGTAAACACCACGTCAAGAGTAGTGAACACCACGCTAGGGGTCGTGAACACCACCCCAAGGGTAGTGAACACCATGCCAAGGGTAGTGAACACCTTGTAAATGGTTGTGAACACCACGCCAAGGGTAGTGAACACCGCGCCAGGGGTAGGGAACACCACGCTAATGGTAGTGAACACCATGCCATGGGTAGTGAATACCATGCTAATGGTAGTGAACACCAAACCAAGGGTAGTGAACACCAAACCAAGGGTAGTGAACACCACGCTAAGGGTAGTCAACATGACGCCAAGGGTAGTGAACACCACGCCAAGGGTAGTGAACACCAGGCCATTGGTAGTGAACACCATGCCATGGGAAGTGAACACCACGCCAAGGGTAGTGAACATGACTTCAAGGGTAGTGAACACCACGTCAAAGGTAGTGAACACCACGCCAAGGGTAGTGAACACTATGCCATGGGTAGTGAACACCATGCTAAGGGTAGGGAACACCACGCCAAGGGTAGTGAACAACATGCCAAGGGTAGTGAACACCACGCCATTATTACCGAACACCACGCTAAGGATAGTGAACACCACGCGAAGGGTACTGAACACCACACCACAGGTAGTGAACACCACGTCAAGGTTAGTGAGCACCATGCCAAGGGTAGTGAACAACACGCCAAGGGTAGTGAACACCATGCAAAGGGAAATGAACACCATGCTAAGGGTAGTGAACACCACGCCAAGGGTAATGAACCCCACACCAAAGGTAGTGAACATTACGTCAAGGGTAGTGAACACCATGTCAGGGGTAGTGAACACCACGTCAAGGGTAGTGAACACCACGCTAAGGGTAGTGAACACTACGCCATGGGTAGTGAACACCATGCTAAGGGTAGGGAAAACCACGCCAAGGGTAGTGAACAACATGCCAAGGGTAGTGAACACCACGCCATTATTAGTAAACACCACGCTAAGGATAGTGAACACCACGCGAAGGGTACTGAACACCACACCACAGGTAGTGAACACCATGCCAAGGGTAGTAAACAGCACGCTATTGGTAGTGTACACCATGTAATGGGAAGTGAACACCACGCCAAGGGTAGTGAACACCACGCCAAGGGTGGTGAACACCACGCCAAGGTTAGTGAATTCCATGCCATGGGTAGTGAACACCACGCCAAGGGTAGTGAACATGACGTCAAGGGTAGTGAACACCACGTTAAGGGTAGTGAACACCACGCCAAAGGTAGTGAACACCATGCCAAGGGTAGTGAACACGATGCGAATGGTAGTGAAGAACAAGCCAAAGGTAGTAAACACCACGCCAAGGGTGGTGAACACCACGCCAGGGGTAGAGAACACCACGCAAAAGGTAGTGAAGACCACGCCAAGGGGAGTGAACATCACTCCAAAGGTAGTGAACATCAATCCAATGGTATTGAACACCAAGCCAAAGGTAGTGAACACCACACCAAGGGTAATGAACATACACGCCAAGGGTTGTGAACGTGATGCCATGGGTAGTGAACACCATGCCATGGGTAGTGAACACCACACCAAGGGTACTGAACACCACGTCAAGGTTAGTGAATACCATGCTAAGGGTAGTGAACACCATGACAAGGGAAGTGAACACTATGCCAAAGGTAGTGAGCACTATGCCATGGGTAGTTAACACCTCGCCGCGGGTAGTGAACACCACTCCAAGGGTAGTGAACACCATGTCAAGGGTAGTGAACACCATGCGATGGTAGTGAACACGAAGCGAAAGGTAGTGAACACCACGCGAAGGGTGGTGAATACCACGCCAGGGGTAGTGAACACCACGTCTAGGGTAGTGAAGAATTCGCCATGGGTAGTGAACATCACGCCAAGGGAAGTGAATATCAAGCCAATTGTATTGAACACCAAGCCAAAGGTAGTGAATACTACGATAAGGGTAGTGAACATAACGCCAAGGATAGTGAACACCACGCCAAATGAAGTGAACACCACGCTATGAGTAGTGAACACTATACCATTGGTAGTGAGCACCACGCAGAGGGTAGTGTAAACCACGTCAAGGTTAGTGAAAACAATGCTAAGGGTAGTGAACACCATGCCAAGGGATGTGAACACGATGCCAAGGGTAGTGAACACCATGCCAAGGGTAGTGAACACCTCGCCAGGGGTAGTGAACACCACGCCAAGGGTAGTGAACACGAAATGAAGGGTAGTAAATACCAAGCCAAGGGTAGTGAACACCATGCAAAGGGAAGTGAACACCATGCCAAGGGTAGTGAACACCACGCCAAGGGTAATGAACCCCACGCCAAGGGTAGTGAACACCACGTCAAGGGTAGTGAACACCATGCCAAGGGTAGTGAACACCACGCCAAGGGAAGTGAACACCACGCCAAGGGTAATGAACACCATATCAAGGGTAGCAAACAACACGCCAAGGGTAGTGAACACCACGCCAAGTGTAGTGAAAACCACGCAAAGGGTAGTGAATACCACGCTAAGAGAAGTGAACACCATGTCATGGGTAGTCAACACCAAGCCAAGGGAAGTGAACACCACGCCAAGAGTAGTGAACATTACGCCAAGGGTAGTGAACACTACGCTAAAGGTAGTGAGCACCACACGAAGGATATTGAAAACCATGTCAAGGGTAGTGAACACCACGCTAAGTTCGGTGAACACCACGCCACGTTCAGTGAATACCACGTCAAGGGTAGTGAACACCACGCCAAGGGTAGTGAACATGACGCCATTGGTAGTGAACACCATGCCATGGGTATTGAACACCACGCCAAGAGTAGTGAACACCACGTCAAGGTTAGTGAAAACCATGCTAAGGGTAGTGAACACCATGCCAAGGGAAGTGAACACTATGCCAAAGGTAGTGAACACGATGCCAAGGGTAGTGAACACCTCGCCGGGGGGTAGTGAACACCACGCCAAGGGTAGTGAACACCAAATTAAGGGTAGTGAACACCATGCCAAGGGTAATGAACACCACGCCAAGGTTAGTAAATACCAAGCCAAGGGTAGTGAACAGCATGCAAAGGGAAGTGAACATCATTCCAAGGGTAGTGAACACCACGCCAAGGGTAGTGAACACTACGCCATGGGTAGTGAACACCATGCTAAGAGTAGGGAACACTACGCCATGGGCAGTGAACACCACGCCAATGGTAATGAACCCCACGCCAAGGGTAGTGAACACCACGTCAAGGGTAGTGAACACCAGGCAAAGGGTAGTAAACACCACGCCAAGGGTAGTGAACACAACGCTAAGAGTAGTGATCACCACGCTAAGGTTAGTGAACACCACGCCAAGGGTAGTGAACACCACACTAAGGGTAGATACACCCCACGTTAAAGGTAGTGAACACCACGCCAAGGGTAGTGAACACCACGCTAGAAGTAGTGAACACGACACAAAGGGAAGTGAACACCACGCCAGGAGTAGTGAACATTACGTAAAGTGTAGTGAACATTACGGCAAGGGTAGTGAGCGCCACACCAAGTGTAGTGAAAACCATGTCAAGGGTAGTGAACACCACGCCAAGTTCAGTGAACACCACGCCACGTTCAGTGAACACCACGCCAAGGGTAGTGAACACCACGCCAAGGATAGTGAACACCACGACTGGGGTCGTGAACACCACCCCAAGGGTAGTGAACACCATGCCAAGGGTAGTGAACACCTTGTCAATGTTAGTGAACACCACGCCAAGGGAAGTGAAGACCACGCAAAGGGTAGTGACCACCGCGCCAAGGGTAGTGAACACCACGGTAAGGGTAGTGAACACCATGCCATGGGTAGTGAATACCATGCTAATGGTAGTGAACACCAAACCAAGGGTAGTGAACACCAAGCCAAGGGTAGTGAACACCACGCTAAGGGTAGTCAACATGACGCCTAGGGTAGTGAACACCACGCCAAGGGTAGTGAACACCAGGCTATTGGTAGTGAACACCATGCCATGGGAAGTGAACACCACGCCAAGGGTAGTGAACATGATGTCAAGGGTAGTGAACACCACGTTAAGGGTAGTGAACACCACGTCAGGGGTAGTGAACACCACGCCAATGGTAGTGAACACCATACCAAGGGTAGTGAACACCATGTGAATGGTGGTGAACACCAAGCCAAAGGTAGTGAACACCACGCCAAGGGTGGTGAACATCACGCCAGAGGTAGTGAACACCACGACAAGGGTAGTGAAGACCACGCCAAGGGTAGTGACCATCACGACAAGGGTACTGAATATCAAGCCAATTGTATTGAACACCAAGCCAAAGGTACTTAACACCACGTCAAGGGTAGTGAACATAACGCCAAGGATAGTCAACACCACGCCAATTGTAGTGAACACCACGCCTTGGGTAGAGAACACCATACTATTGGTAGTGAACACCACGCCAAGGGTAGTGAACACCACGTCAAGGTTAGTGAAAACCGTCCTAAGGGTAGCTAACACCAAGCCAAGGGATGTGAACATTATGCCAAGGGTAGTGAACACCATACTATTGGTAGTGAACACTACGCCAAGGGTAGTGAACACAACGCCAAGGGTAGTGATCACCACGCTAAGGGTAGTTAACACTACGCCAGAGTAGTGAACACCACACTAAGGGTAGTGAACACAACGTTAGGGGTAGTGAACACCACGCCAAGGGTAGTGAACAACACACTAAGGGTAGTGAACACAACGCTAAGAGTAGTGAACACCACACAAAGGGAAGTGAACACCACGCCAAGAGTTGTGAACATTACGTAAAGGGTAGTGAACACCTCGCAAAGGGCAGTGAGCGCCACACCAAGGGTAGTGAGAACCATGTCAAGGTTAGTGAACACCACGCCTAGTTCAGTGAACACCACGCCACGTTCAGTGAATACCACGCCAAAGGTAGTGAACACCACGCCAAGGGTAGTGAACACCACGCCCAGGGTAGTAAACATCACGTCAAGAGTAGTGAACACAACGCCAGGGGTCGTGAACACCACCCCAAGGGTTGTGAACACCATGCCAAACGTAGTGAACACCTTGCCAATGTATGTGAACACCACCTAGGGTAGTGAAGACCACGCCAAGGGTAGTGAACACCACGCCAAGGGTAGTAAACACCACGCTAAGGGTAGTGAACACCATGTCAAGGGTAGTGAACACCATGCCAATGGTAGTGAACACCAAGCCAAGGGTAGTGACCACCAAGCCAAGGGTAGTGAACACCACCAAAATTGTAGTCAACGTGACGGTAAGGGTAGTGAACACCACGGCTGGGGTCGTGAACACCACCCCAAGGGTAGTGAACACCATGCCAAGGGTAGTGAACACCTTGTCAATGTTAGTGAACACCACGCCAAGGGAAGTGAAGACCACGCCAAGGGTAGTGACCACCGCGCCAAGGGTAGTGAACACCACGCTAAGGGTAGTGAACACCATGCCATGGGTAGTGAATACCATGCTAATGGTAGTGAACACCAAACCAAGGGTAGTGAACACCAAGATAAGGGTAGTGAACACCACGCTAAGGGTAGTCAACATGACGCCTAGGGTAGTGAACACCACGCCAAGGGTAGTGAACACCAGGCTATTGGTAGTGAATACCATGCAATGGGAAGTGAACACCACGCCAGGGGTAGTGAACATGATGTCAAGGGTAGTGAACACCACGTTAAGGGTAGTGAACACCACGTCAGGGGTAGTGAACACCACGCCAAGGGTAGTGAACACCATACCAAGGGTAGTGAACACCATGTGAATGGTGGTGAACACCAAGCCAAAGGTAGTGAACACCACGCCAAGGGTGGTGAACACCACGCCAGAGGTAGTGAACACCACGACAAGGGTAGTGAAGACCACGCCCAGGGTAGTAAACACCACGTCAAGAGTAGTGAACACCACGGCTGGGGTCGTGAACACCACCCCAAGGGTAGTGAACACCATGCCAAGGGTAGTGAACACCTTGTCAATGTTAGTGAACACCACGCCAAGGGAAGTGAAGACCACGCCAAGGGTAGTGACCACCGCGCCAAGGGTAGTGAACACCACGCTAAGGGTAGTGAACACCATGCCATGGGTAGTGAATACCATGCTAATGGTAGTGAACACCAAAAAAAGGGTAGTGAACACCAAGCCAAGGGTAGTGAACACCACGCTAAGGGTAGTCAACATGACGCCTAGGGTAGTGAACACCACGCCAAGGGTAGTGAACACCAGGCTATTGGTAGTGAACACCATGCCATGGGAAGTGAACACCACGCCAAGGGTAGTGAACATGATGTCAAGGGTAGTGAACACCACGTTAAGGGTAGTGAACACCACGTCAGGGGTAGTGAACACCACGCCAATGGTAGTGAACACCATACCAAGGGTAGTGAACACCATGTGAATGGTGGTGAACACCAAGCCAAAGGTAGTGAACACCACGCCAAGGGTGGTGAACACCACGCCAGAGGTAGTGAACACCAAGCCAAAGGTACTTAACACCACGTCAAGGGTAGTGAACATAACGCCAAGGATAGTCAACACCACGCCAATTGTAGTGAACACCACGCCTTGGGTAGAGAACACTATACTATTGGTAGTGAACACCACGCAAAGGGTAGTGAACACCACGTCAAGGTTAGTGAAAACCGTCCTAAGGGTAGCGAACACCAAGCCAAGGGATGTGAACATTATGCCAAGGGTAGTGAACACCATACTATTGGTAGTGAACACTACGCCAAGGGTAGTGAACACAACGCCAAGGGTAGTGATCACCACGCTAAGGGTAGTTAACACTACGCCAGAGTAGTGAACACCTCACTAAGGGTAGTGAACACAACGTTAGGGGTAGTGAACACCACGCCAAGGGTAGTGAACAACACACGAAGGGTAGTGATCACAACGCTAAGAGTAGTGAACACCACACAAAGGGAAGTGAACACCACGCCAAGAGTAGTGAACATTACGTAAAGGGTAGTGAACACCTCGCAAAGGGCAGTGAGCGCCACACCAAGGGTAGTGAGAACCATGTCTAGGTTAGTGAACACCACGCCTAGTTCAGTGAACACCAAACCACGTTCAGTGAATACCACGCCAAAGGTAGTGAACACCACGCCAAGGGTAGTGAACACCACGCCCAGGGTAGTAAACATCACGTCAAGAGTAGTGAACACCATGCCAAGGGTAGTGAACACCTTGCCAATGTATGTGAACACCACCTAGGGTAGTGAAGACCACGCCAAGGGTAGTGAACACCACGCCAAGGGTAGTAAACACCACGCTAAGGGTAGTGAACACCATGCCAAGGGTAGTGAACACCATGCCTATGGTAGTGAACACCAAGCCAAGGGTAGTGACCACCAAGCCAAGGGTAGTGAACACCACGCCAATTGTAGTCAGCATGACGGTAAGAGTATTGAACACCACGCCAAGGGTAGTGAACACCAGGCCATTGGTAGTGAACACAATGCCATGCTAAGTGAACACCACGCCGAGGGTAGTTAACATGACGTCAAGGGTAGTGAACACCACGTTAAGGATAGTTAACACCACACCAAGGGTAGTGAAGACCACGCAAGGGGTAGTGAACATCACGCCAAGGGTAGTGAATATCAAGTCAATTGTATTGAACACCAAGCCAAATGTAGTGAATACCACGCCAAGGGTAGTGAACATAACGCCATGGATAGTGAACACCACGCCAAGGGTAGTGAACACCACGCTATGAGTAGTGAACACCATACCATTGGTAGTGTACACCACGCCAAGGGTGGTGAACACCACGCCAGAGGTAGTGAACACCACGACAAGGGTAGTAAAGACCACGCCAAGGGTAGTGACCATCACGACAAGGGTACTGATTATCAAGCCAATTGTATTGAACACCAAGCCAAAGGTACTTAACACCACGTCAAGTGTAGTGAACATAACGCCAAGGATAGTCAACATCACGCCACTTGTAGTGAACACCACGCCTTGGGTAGTGAACACCATACTATTGGTAGTGAACACCACGCCAAGGGTAGTGATCACCACGTCAAGGTTAGTGAAAACCGTGCTAAGGGTAGCGAACACCAAGCCAAGGGATGTGAACATTATGCCAAGGGTAGTGAACACCATACTATTGGTAGTGAACACTACGTCAAGGGTAGTGAACACAACGCCAAGGGTAGTGATCACCACGCTAAGGGTAGTTAACACTACGCCAGAGTAGTGAACACCACACTAAGGGTAGTGAACACAACGTTAGGGGTAGTGAACACCACGCCAAGGGTAGTGAACAACACACTAAGGGTAGTGAACACAACGCTAAGAGTAGTGAACACCACACAAAGGGAAGTGAACACCACGCCAAGAGTTGTGAACATTACGTAAAGGGTAGTGAACACCTCGCAAAGGGCAGTGAGCGCCACACCAAGGGTAGTGAGAACCATGTCAAGGTTAGTGAACACCACGCCTAGTTCAGTGACCACCACGCCACGTTCAGTGAATACCACGCCAAAGGTAGTGAACACCACGCCAAGGGTAGTGAACACCACGCCCAGGGTAGTAAACATCACGTCAAGAGTAGTGAACACAACGCCAGGGGTCGTGAACACCACCCCAAGGGTTGTGAACACCATGCCAAGGGTAGTGAACACCTTGCCAATGTATGTGAACACCACCTAGGGTAGTGAAGACCACGCCAAGGGTAGTGAACACCACGCCAAGGGTAGTAAACACCACGCTAAGGGTAGTGAACACCATGTCAAGGGTAGTGAACACCATGCCAATGGTAGTGAACACCAAGCCAAGGGTAGTGACCACCAAGCCAAGGGTAGTGAACACCACCAAAATTGTAGTCAACGTGACGGTAAGGGTAGTGAACACCACGGCTGGGGTCGTGAACACCACCCCAAGGGTAGTGAACACCATGCCAAGGGTAGTGAACACCTTGTCAATGTTAGTGAACACCACGCCAAGGGAAGTGAAGACCACGCCAAGGGTAGTGACCACCGCGCCAAGGGTAGTGAACACCACGCTAAGGGTAGTGAACACCATGCCATGGGTAGTGAATACCATGCTAATGGTAGTGAACACCAAACCAAGGGTAGTGAACACCAAGCCAAGGGTAGTGAACACCACGCTAAGGGTAGTCAACATGACGCCTAGGGTAGTGAACACCACGCCAAGGGTAGTGAACACCAGGCTATTGGTAGTGAACACCATGCAATGGGAAGTGAACACCACGCCAGGGGTAGTGAACACCACGCCAAGGGTAGTGAACACCATACCAAGGGTAGTGAACACCATGTGAATGGTGGTGAACACCAAGCCAAAGGTAGTGAACACCACGCCAAGGGTGGTGAACACCACGCCAGAGGTAGTGAACACCACGACAAGGGTAGTGAAGACCACGCCCAGGGTAGTAAACACCACGTCAAGAGTAGTGAACACCACGGCTGGGGTCGTGAACACCACCCCAAGGGTAGTGAACACCATGCCAAGGGTAGTGAACACCTTGTCAATGTTAGTGAACACCACGCCAAGGGAAGTGAAGACCACGCCAAGGGTAGTGACCACCGCGCCAAGGGTAGTGAACACCACGCTAAGGGTAGTGAACACCATGCCATGGGTAGTGAATACCATGCTAATGGTAGTGAACACCAAACCAAGGGTAGTGAACACCAAGCCAAGGGTAGTGAACACCACGCTAAGGGTAGTGAAGACCACGCAAGGGGTAGTGAACATCACGCCAAGGGTAGTGAATATCAAGTCAATTGTATTGAACACCAAGCCAAAGGTAGTGAATACCACGCCAACATGACGCCAACATGACGTCAAGGGTAGTGAACACCACGTTAAGGATAGTTAACACCACACCAAGGGTAGTGAAGACCACGCAAGGGGTAGTGAACATCACGCCAAGGGTAGTGAATATCAAGTCAATTGTATTGAACACCAAGCCAAAGGTAGTGAATACCACGCCAAGGGTAGTGAACATAACGCCATGGATAGTGAACACCACGCCAAGGGTAGTGAACACCACGCTATGAGTAGTGAACACTATACCATTGGTAGTGTACACCACGCCAAGGGTGGTGAACACCACGCCAGAGGTAGTGAACACCACGACAAGGGTAGTGAAGACCACGCCAAGGGTAGTGACCATCACGACAAGGGTACTGAATATCAAGCCAATTGTAATGAACACCAAGCCAAAGGTACTTAACACCACGTCAAGTGTAGTGAACATAACGCCAAGGATAGTCAACATCACGCCAATTGTAGTGAACACCACGCCTTGGGTAGTGAACACCATACTATTGGTAGTGAACACCACGCCAAGGGTAGTGAACACCACGTCAACGTTAGTGAAAACCGTGCTAAGGGTAGCGAACACCAAGCCAAGGGATGTGAACATTATGCCAAGGGTAGTGAACACCATACTATTGGTAGTGAACACTACGTCAAGGGTAGTGAACACAACGCCAAGGGTAGTGATCACCACGCTAAGGGTAGTTAACACTACGCCAGAGTAGTGAACACCACACTAAGGGTAGTGAACACAACGTTAGGGGTAGTGAACACCACGCCAAGGGTAGTGAACAACACACTAAGGGTAGTGAACACAACGCTCAGAGTAGTGAACACCACACAAAGGGAAGTGAACACCACGCCAAGAGTTGTGAACATTACGTAAAGGGTAGTGAACACCTCGCAAAGGGCAGTGAGCGCCACACCAAGGGTAGTGAGAACCATGTCAAGGTTAGTGAACACCACGCCTAGTTCAGTGAACACCACGCCACGTTCAGTGAATACCACGCCAAAGGTAGTGAACACCACGCCAAGGGTAGTGAACACCACGCCCAGGGTAGTAAACATTACGTCAAGAGTAGTGAACACAACGCCAGGGGTCGTGAACACCACCCCAAGGGTTGTGAACACCATGCCAAGGGTAGTGAACACCTTGCCAATGTATGTGAACACCACCTAGGGTAGTGAAGACCACGCCAAGGGTAGTGAACACCACGCCAAGGGTAGTAAACACCACGCTAAGGGTAGTGAACACCATGTCAAGGGTAGTGAACACCATGCCAATGGTAGTGAACACCAAGCCAAGGGTAGTGACCACCAAGCCAAGGGTAGTGAACACCACCAAAATTGTAGTCAACGTGACGGTAAGGGTAGTGAACACCACGGCTGGGGTCGTGAACACCACCCCAAGGGTAGTGAACACCATGCCAAGGGTAGTGAACACCTTGTCAATGTTAGTGAACACCACGCCAAGGGAAGTGAAGACCACGCCAAGGGTAGTGACCACCGCGCCAAGGGTAGTGAACACCACGCTAAGGGTAGTGAACACCATGCCATGGGTAGTGAATACCATGCTAATGGTAGTGAACACCAAACCAAGGGTAGTGAACACCAAGCCAAGGGTAGTGAACACCACGCTAAGGGTAGTCAACATGACTCCTAGGGTAGTGAACACCACGCCAAGGGTAGTGAACACCAGGCTATTGGTAGTGAACACCATGCAATGGGAAGTGAACACCACGCCAGGGGTAGTGAACATGATGTCAAGGGTAGTGAACACCACGTTAAGGGTAGTGAACACCACGTCAGGGGTAGTGAACACCACGCCAAGGGTAGTGAACACCATACCAAGGGTAGTGAACACCATGTGAATGGTGGTGAACACCAAGCCAAAGGTAGTGAACACCACGCCAAGGGTGGTGAACACCACGCCAGAGGTAGTGAACACCACGACAAGGGTAGTGAAGACCACGCCCAGGGTAGTAAACACCACGTCAAGAGTAGTGAACACCACGGCTGGGGTCGTGAACACCACCCCAAGGGTAGTGAACACCATGCCAAGGGTAGTGAACACCTTGTCAATGTTAGTGAACACCACGCCAAGGGAAGTGAAGACCACGCCAAGGGTAGTGACCACCGCGCTAAGGGTAGTCAACATGACGCCTAGGGTAGTGAACACCACGCCAAGGGTAGTGAACACCAGGCTATTGGTAGTGAACACTATGCAATGGGAAGTGAACACCACGCCAGGGGTAGTGAACATGATGTCAAGGGTAGTGAACACCACGTTAAGGGTAGTGAACACCACGTCAGGGGTAGTGAACACCACGCCAAGGTTAGTGAACACCATACCAAGGGTAGTGAACACCATGTGAATGGTGGTGAACACCAAGCCAAAGGTAGTGAACACCACGCCAAGGGTGGTGAACACCACGCTAGAGGTAGTGAACACCACGACAAGGGTAGTGAAGACCACGCCAAGGGTAGTGACCATCACGACAAGGGTACTGAATATCAAGCCAATTGTATTGAATACCAAGCCAAAGGTACTTAACACCACGCCAAGGGTAGTGAACACCACGCCAAGGGTAGTGAACACCACGCCAAGGGTAGTAAACACCACGCTAAGGGTAGTGAACACCATGCCAAGGGTAGTGAACACCATGCCAATGGTAGTGAACACCAAGCCAAGGGTAGTGACCACCAAGCCAAGGGTAGTGAACACCACGCTAATTGTAGTCAACGTGACGGTAAGGGTAGTGAACACCACGCCAAGGGTAGTGAACACCAGGCCATTGGTAGTGAACACAATGCCATGCTAAGTGAACACCACGCCAAGGGTAGTGAACATAACGTCAAGGTTAGTGAACACCACGTTAAGGATAGTTAACACCACACCAAGGGTAGTGAAGACCACGCCAGGGGTAGTAAACATCACGCCAAGGGTAGTGAATATCAAGTCAATTGTATTGAACACCAAGTTAAAGGTAGTGAATACCACGCCAAGGGTAGTGAACATAACGCCATGGATAGTGAACACCACGCCAAGGGTAGTGAACACCACGCTATGAGTAGTGAACACCATACCATTGGTAGTGAACACCACGTCAAGGGTAGTGTACACCACGTCAAGGTTAGTGAAAACAAAGCTAAGGGTAGTGAACACCATGCCAAGGGATGTGAACACTATGCCAAGGGTAGTGAACACAATGCCAAGGGTAGTGAACACCTCGCCAGGGGTAGTGAACACCACGCCAAAGGTAGTGAACACGAAATGAAGGGTAGTGAACACCATGCCAAGGGTAGTGAACACCACGACAAGGTTAGTAAATTCCAAGCCAAGGGTAGTGAACACCATGCAAAGGGAAGTGAACACCATGTCAAGGGTAGTGAACACCACGCCAAGGGTAATGAACCCCATGCCAAGGGTAGTGAACACCATGTCAAGGTTAGTGAACACCATGCCAAGGGTAGTGAACACCAAGCCATTGGTAGTGAACAACAAGTCAAGGGTAGTGAACACCACGCCAAGGGTAGTGAGCATGACGCTAAGGGTAGTGAACACCACGCAAAGGGTAGTAAGCAGCACGCCATTGGTAGTGTACACCATGTAATGGGAAGTGATCACCACGCCAAGGGTAGTGAACTCCATGCCATGGGTAGTGAACACCACGCCAAGGGTAATGAACATGACGTCGAGGGTAGTGAACACCACGTTAAGGGTAGTGAACACCACGCCAAGGGTAGTGAACACCACGCCAAGGGTAGTGAACACCATGCGAATGGTAGTGAACACCAAGCCAAAGGTAGTGAACACCACGCCAAGGGTGGTGAACACCACGCCAGGGGTAGTGAACACCACGCAAAAGGTAGTGAAGACCACGCCATGGGTAGTAAACATGACTCCAAAGGTAGTGAACATCAAGCCAATGGTATTGAACACCAAGCTAAAGATTGTGAACACCACGCCAAAGGTACTGAACATAACGCCAAGGGTAGTAAACACCACGCCAAGGGTAGTGAACGTGACGCCATGGGTAGTGAACACAATGCCATGGGTAGTGAACACCACGCCAAGGGTAGTGAACACTATGCCATAGGTAGTGAAGACTATGCCAACGGTAGTGAACACCTCGTCGGGGGTAGTGAACACCACGCCAAGGGTAGTGAACACCATGCCAAGGGTAGTGAACACCATGCGATGGTAGTGAACACCAAGCCAAAGGTAGTGAACATCCCGCCAAGGGTGGTGAACACCACGCCAGGGGTAGTGAACACCACGCCTAGGGTAGTGAAGACAACGCAAAGGGTAGTGAATATCACGCCAAGGGTAGTGAATATCAAGCCAATTGTATTGAACACCAAGCTAAAGGTAGTGAATACCACGCCAAGGGTAGTGAACATAACGCCAAGGACAGTGAACACCACGCTAAGGGTAGTTAACACCACGCCAAGGGTGGTGAACACCACGCCAAGGTTAGTGAATTCCATGCCATGGGTAGTGAACACCACGCCAAGGGTAGTGAACATGACGTTAAGGGTAGTGAACATGACGTCAAGGGTAGTGAACACCACGCCAAGGGTAATGAACTTAACGCCAAGGGTAGTGAACACCACGCCAAGGGTAGAGAACGTGACGCCATGGGTAGTGAACACCATGCCATAGGTAGTAAACACCACGCCAAGGGTAGTGAACACCACGTCAATGTTAGTGAAAACCATGCTAAGGGTAGTGAACACCATGCCAAGGGAAGTGAACACTATGCCAAAGGTAGTGAACACTATGCCAAGGGTAGTGAACACCTCGCAGGGGGTAGTGAACACCACTCCAAGGATAGTGAACACCATGCCAAGGGTAGTGAACACCATGCGATGGTAGTGAACACCAAACGAAAGGTAGTGAACACCACGCCAAGGGTGGTGAATACCACGCCAGGGGTAGTGATCACCACGTCTAGGGTAGTGAAGAATACGCCAAGGGTAGTGAACACCATGCCAAGGGCAGTGAACATTACTCCAAAGGTAGTGAACATAACGCCAAGGATAGTGAACACCACGCTAAGGGTAGTGAACACCACGCTATGAGTAGTGAACACCATACCATTGGTAGTGAACACCACGCCAAGGGTAGTGTACACCACGTCAACGTTAGTGAAAACAATGCTAAGGGTAGTGAACACCATGCCAAGGGATGTGAACACGACACCAAGGGTAGTGAATACCACGTCAAGGGTAGTGAACACCACGCCAAGGGAAGTGAACATGACGCCATGGGAAGTGAACACTATGCCATGGGTATTGAACACCACGCCAAGGGTAGTGAACACCACGTCAAGGTTAGTGAAAACCATGCTATGGGTAGTGAACACCATGCCAAGGGAAGTGAACACTATGCCAAAGGTAGTGAACACGATGCCAAGGGTAGTGAACACCTCGCCGGGGGGTAGTGAACACCACGCCAAGGGTAGTGAACACCAAATTAAGGGTAGTGAACACCATGCCAAGGGTAATGAACACCACGCCAAGGTTAGTAAATACCAAGCCAAGGGTAGTGAACACCATGCAAAGGGAAGTGAACATCATTCCAAGGGAAGTGAACACCACACCAAGGGTAATGATCTGCACGCCAAGGGTGGTGAACACCACGCTAAGTTCGGTGAACACCACGCCACGTTCAGTGAATACCACGTCAAGGGTAGTGAACACCACGCCAAGGGTAGTGAACATGACGCCATTGGTAGTGAACACCATGCCATGGGTTTTGAACACCACGCCAAGAGTAGTGAACACCACGTCAAGGTTAGTGAAAACCATGCTAACGGTAGTGAACACCATTCCAAGGGAAGTGAACACTATGCCAAAGGTAGTGAACACGATGCCAAGGGTAGTGAACACCTCGCCGGGGGGTAGTGAACACCACGCCAAGGGTAGTGAACACCAAATTAAGGGTAGTGAACACCATGCCAAGGGTAATGAACACCACGCCAAGGTTAGTAAATACCAAGCCAAGGGTAGTGAACACCATGCAAAGGGAAGTGAACATCATTCCAAGGGAAGTGAACACCACACAAAGGGTAATGATCTGCACGCCAAGGGTAGTGAACACCACGCCAAGGGTAGTGAACACTACGCCATGGGTAGTGAACACAATGCTAAGAGTAGGGAACACTACGCCAAGGGCAGTGAACACCACGCCAATGGTAATGAACCCCACGCCAAGGGTAGTGAACACCACGTCAAGGGTAGTGAACACCATGCAAAGGGTAGTAAACACCACGCCAAGGGTAGTGAACACAACGCTAAGAGTAGTGATCACCACGCTAAGGTTAGTGAACACCACGCCAAGGGTAGTGAACACCACACTAAGGGTAGATACACCCCACGTTAAAGGTAGTGAACACCACGCCAAGGGTAGTGAACACCACGCTAGAAGTAGTGAACACGACACAAAGGGAAGTGAACACCACGCCAAGAGTAGTGAACATTACGTAAAGTGTAGTGAACATTACGGCAAGGGTAGTGAGCGCCACACCAAGTGTAGTGAAAACCATGTCAAGGGTAGTGAACACCACGCCAAGTTCAGTGAACATCACGCCACGTTCAGTGAACACCACGCCAAGGGTAGTGAACACCACGCCAAGGGTAGTGAACACCACGCCCAGGGTAGTAAACACCACGTCAAGAGTAGTGAACACCACGGCTGGGGCCGTGAACACCACCCCAAGGGTAGTGAACACCATGCCAAGGGTAGTGAACACCTTGTCAATGTTAGTGAACACCACGCCAAGGGAAGTGAAGACCACGCCAAGGGTAGTGACCACCGCGCTAAGAGTAGTGAACACCACGCTAAGGGTAGTGAACACCATGCCATGGGTAGTGAATACCATGCTAATGGTAGTGAACACCAAACCAAGGGTAGTGAACACCAAGCCAAGGGTAGTGAACACCACGCTAAGGGTAGTCAACATGACGCCTAGGGTAGTGAACACCACGCCAAGGGTAGTGAACACCAGGCTATTGGTAGTGAACACCATGCCATGGGAAGTGAACACCACGCCAAGGGTAGTGAACATGATGTCAAGGGTAGTGAACACCACGTTAAGGGTAGTGAACACCACGTCAGGGGTAGTGAACACCACGCCAAGCGTAGTGAACGCCATACCAAGGGTAGTGAACACCATGTGAATGGTGGTGAACACCAAGCCAAAGGTAGTGAACACCACGCCAAGGGTGGTGAACACCACGCCAGAGGTAGTGAACACCACGACAAGGGTAGTGAAGACCACGCAAAGGGTAGTGACCATCACGACAAGGGTACTGAATATCAAGCCAATTGTATTGAACACCAAGCCAAAGGTACTTAACACCACATCAAGGGTAGTGAACATAACGCCAAGGATAGTCAACACCACGCCAATTGTAGTGAACACCACGCCTTGGGTAGAGAACACTATACTATTGGTAGTGAACACCACGCCAAGGGTAGTGAACACCACGTCAAGGTTAGTGAAAACCGTCCTAAAGGGTAGCGAACACCAAGCCAAGGAATGTGAACATTATGCCAAGGGTAGTGAACACCATACTATTGGTAGTGAACACTACGCCAAGGGTAGTGAACACAACGCCAAGGGTAGTGATCACCACGCTAAGGGTAGTTAACACTACGCCAGAGTAGTGAACACCTCACTAAGGGTAGTGAACACAACGTTAGGGGTAGTGAACACCACGCCAAGGGTAGTGAACAACACACGAAGGGTAGCGAACACAACGCTAAGAGTAGTGAACACCACACAAAGGGAAGTGAACACCACGCCAAGAGTAGTGAACATTACGTAAAGGGTAGTGAACACCTCGCAAAGGGCAGTGAGCGCCACACCAAGGGTAGTGAGAACCATGTCAAGGTTAGTGAACACCACGCCTAGTTCAGTGAACACAAAACCACGTTCAGTGAATACCACGCCAAAGGTAGTGAACACCATGCCAAGGGTAGTGAACACCTTGCCAATGTATGTGAACACCACCTAGGGTAGTGAAGACCACGCCAAGGGTAGTGAACACCACGATAAGGGTAGTAAACACCACGCTAAGGGTAGTGAACACCATACCAAGGGTAGTGAACACCATGCCAATGGTAGTGAACACCAAGCCAAGGGTAGTGACCACCAAGCCAAGGGTAGTGAACACCACGCCAATTGTAGTCAGCATGACGGTAAGGGTATTGAACACCACGCCAAGGGTAGTGAACACCAGGCCATTGGTAGTGAACACAATGCCATGCTAAGTGAACACCACGCCAAGGGTAGTGAACATGACGTCAAGGGTAGTGAACACCACGTTAAGGATAGTTAACACCACACCAAGGGTAGTGAAGACCACGCAAGGGGTAGTGAACATCACGCCAAGGGTAGTGAATATCAAGTCAATTGTATTGAACACCAAGCAAAGGTAGTGAATACCACGCCAAGGGTAGTGAACATAACGCAATGGATAGTGAACACCACGCCAAGGGTATTGAACACCACGCTATGAGTAGTGAACACCATACCATTGGTAGTGTACACCACGCCAAGGGTGGTGAACACCACGCCAGAGGTAGTGAACACCACGACAAGGGTAGTGAAGACCACGCCAAGTGTAGTGACCATCACGACAAGGGTACTGAATATCAAGCCAATTGTATTGAACACCAAGCCAAAGGTACTTAACACCACGTCAAGTGTAGTGAACATAACGCCAAGGATAGTCAACACCACGCCAATTGTAGTGAACACCACGCCTTGGGTAGTGAACACCATACTATTGGTAGTGAACACCATACTATTGGTAGTGAACACCACGCCAAGGGTAGTGAACACCACGTCAATGTTAGTGAAAACCGTGCTAAGGGTAGCGAACACCAAGCCAAGGGATGTGAACATTATGCCAAGGGTAGTGAACACCATACTATTGGTAGTGAACACTACGCCAAGGGTAGTGAACACAACGCCAAGGGTAGTGATCACCACGCTAAGGGTAGTTAACACTACGCCAGAGTAGTGAACACCACACTAAGGGTAGTGAACACAACGTTAGGGGTAGTGAACACCACGCCAAGGGTAGTGAACAACACACGAAGGGTAGTGAACACAACGCTAAGAGTAGTGAACACCACACAAAGGGAAGTGAACACCACGCCAAGAGTTGTGAACATTACGTAAAGGGTAGTGAACACCTCGCAAAGGGCAGTGAGCGCCACACCAAGGGTAGTGAGAACCATGTCAAGGTTAGTGAACACCACGCCTAGTTCAGTGAACACCACGCCACGTTCAGTGAATACCACGCCAAAGGTAGTGAACACCACGCCAAGGGTAGTGAACACCACGCCCAGGGTAGTAAACATCACGTCAAGAGTAGTGAACACAACGCCAGGGGTCGTGAACACCACCCCAAGGGTTGTGAACACCATGCCAAGGGTAGTGAACACCTTGCCAATGTATGTGAACACCACCTAGGGTAGTGAAGACCACGCCAAGGGTAGTGAACACCACGCCAAGGGTAGTAAACACCACGCTAAGGGTAGTGAACACCATGCCAAGGGTAGTGAACACCATGCCAATGGTAGTGAACACCAAGCCAAGGGTAGTGACCACCACGCCAAGGGTAGTGAACACCACGCCAATTGTAGTCAGCATGACGGTAAGGGTATTGAACACCACGCCAAGGGTAGTGAACACCAGGCCATTGGTAGTGAACACAATGCCATGCTAAGTGAACACCACGCCAAGGGTAGTGAACATGACGTCAAGGGTAGTGAACACCACGTTAAGGATAGTTAACACCACACCAAGGGTAGTGAAGACCACGCCAGGGGTAGTGAACATCACGCCAAGGGTAGTGAATATCAAGTCAATTGTATTGAACACCAAGCCAAAGGTAGTGAATATCACGCCAAGGGTAGTGAACATAACGCCATGGATAGTGAACACCACGCCAAGGGTAGTGAACACCACGCTATGAGTAGTGAACACCATACCATTGGTAGTGTACACCACGCCAAGAGTGGTGAACACCACGCCAGAGGTAGTGAACACCACGACAAGGGTAGTGAAGATCACGCCAAGGGTAGTGACCATCACGACAAGGGTACTGAATATCAAGCCAATTGTATTGAACACCAAGCCAAAGGTACTTAACACCACGTCAAGTGTAGTGAACATAACGCCAAGGATAGTCAACACCACGCCAATTGTAGTGAACACCACGCCTTGGGTAGTGAACACCATACTATTGGTAGTGAACACCACGCAAAGGGTAGTGAACACCATACTATTGGTAGTGAACACCACGCAAAGGGTAGTGAACACCACGTCAAGGTTAGTGAAAACCGTGCTAAGGGTAGCGAACACCAAGCCAAGGGATGTGAACATTATGCCAAGGGTATTGAACACCATACTATTGGTAGTGAACACTACGCCAAGGGTAGTGAACACAACGCCAAGGGTAGTGATCACCACGCTAAGGGTAGTTAACACTACGCCAGAGTAGTGAACACCACACTAAGGGTAGTGAACACAACGTTAGGGGTAGTGAACACCACGCCAAGGGTAGTGAACAACACACGAAGGGTAGTGAACACAACGCTAAGAGTAGTGAACACCACACAAAGGGAAGTGAACACCACGCCAAGAGTAGTGAACATTACGTAAAGGGTAGTGAACACCTCGCAAAGGGCAGTGAGCGCCACACCAAGGGTAGTGAGAACCATGTCAAGGTTAGTGAACACCACGCCTAGTTCAGTGAACACCACGCCACGTTCATTTAATACCACGCCAAAGGTAGTGAACACCACGCCAAGGGTAGTGAACACCACGCCCAGGGTAGTAAACATCACGTCAAGAGTAGTGAACACAACGCCAGGGGTCGTGAACACCACCCCAAGGGTTGTGAACACCATGCCAAGGGTAGTGAACACCTTGCCAATGTATGTGAACACCACCTAGGGTAGTGAAGACCACGCCAAGGGTAGTGAACACCACGCCAAGGGTAGTAAACACCACGCTAAGGGTAGTGAACACCATGGCAAGGGTACTGAACACCATGCCAATGGTAGTGAACACCAAGCCAAGGGTAGTGACCACCAAGCCAAAGGTAGTGAACACCACGCCAATTGTAGTCAACGTGACGGTAAGGGTAGTGAACACCACGCCAAGGGTAGTGAACACCAGGCCATTGGTAGTGAACACAATGCCATGCTAAGTGAACACCACGCCAAGGGTAGTGAACATAACGTCAAGGTTAGTGAACACCACGTTAAGGATAGTTAACACCACACCAAGGGTAGTGAAGACCACGCCAGGGGTAGTAAACATCACGCCAAGGGTAGTGAATATCAAGTCAATTGTATTGAACACCAAGCCAAAGGTAGTGAATACCACGCCAAGGGTAGTGAACATAACGCCATGGATAGTGAACACCACGCCAAGGGTAGTGAACACCACGCTATGAGTAGTGAACACCATACCATTGGTAGTGAACACCACGTCAAGGATAGTGAAAACAAAGCTAAGGGTAGTGAACACCATGCCAAGGGATGTGAACACTATGCCAAGGGTAGTGAACACAATGCCAAGGGTAGTGAACACCTCGCCAGGGGTAGTGAACACCACGCCAAAGGTAGTGAACACGAAATGAAGGGTAGTGAACACCATGCCAAGGGTAGTGAACACCACGACAAGGTTAGTAAATTCCAAGCCAAGGGTAGTGAACACCATGCAAAGGGAAGTGAACACCATGTCAAGGATAGTGAACACCACGCCAAGGGTAATGAACCCCATGCCAAGGGTAGTGAACACCACGTCAAGGTTAGTGAACACCATGCCAAGGGTAGTGAACACCAAGCCATTGGTAGTGAACACCAAGTCAAGGGTAGTGAACACCACGCCAAGGGTAGTGAGCATGACGCTAAGGGTAGTGAACACCACGCAAAGGGTAGTAAGCAGCACGCCATTGGTATTGTACACCATGTAATGGGAAGTGATCACCACGCCAAGGGTAGTGAACTCCACGCCAAGGGTGGTGAACACCACGCCAAGGTTAGTGAATTCCATGCCATGGGTAGTGAACACCACGCCAAGGGTAATGAACATGACGTCGAGGGTAGTGAACACCACGTTAAGGGTAGTGAACACCATGCCAAGGGTAGTGAACACCACGCCAAGGGTAATGAACCCCATGCCAAGGGTAGTGAACACCACGTCAAGGTTAGTGAACACCATGCCAAGGGTAGTGAACACCAAGCCATTGGTAGTGAACACCAAGTCAAGGGTAGTGAACACCACGCCAATGGTAGTGAGCATGACGCTAAGGGTAGTGAACACCACGCAAAGGGTAGTAAGCAGCACGCCATTGGTATTGTACACCATGTAATGGGAAGTGATCACCACGCCAAGGGTAGTGAACTCCACGCCAAGGGTGGTGAACACCACGCCAAGGTTAGTGAATTCCATGCCATGGGTAGTGAACACCACGCCAAGGGTAATGAACATGACGTCGAGGGTAGTGAACACCACGTTAAGGGTAGTGAACACCACGCCAAGGGTAGTGAACACCACGCAAAGGGTAGTGAACACCATGCGAATGGTAGTGAACACCAAGCCAAAGGTAGTGAACACCACGCCAAGGGTGGTGAACACCACGCCAGGGGTAGTGAACACCACGCAAAAGGTAGTGAAGACCACGCCAAGGGTAGTAAACATCACTCCAAAGGTAGTGAACATCAAGCCAATGGTATTGAACACTAAGCTAAAGATTGTGAACACCACGCCAAAGGTAATGAACATAACGCCAAGGGTAGTAAACACCACGCCAAGGGTAGTGAACGTGACACCATAGGTAGTGAACACAATGCCATGGGTAGCGAACACCACGCCAAGGGTAGTGAACACTATGCCATAGGTAGTGAAGACTATGCCAACGGTAGTGAACACCTCGTCGGGGGTAGTGAACACCACGCCAAGGGTAGTGAACACCATGCCAAGGGTAGTGAACACCATGCGATGGTAGTGAACACCAAGCCAAAGGTAGTGAACATCCCGCCAAGGGTGGTGAACACCACGCCAGGGGTAGTGAACACCACGCCTAGGGTAGTGAAGACCACGCCAAGGGTAGTGAACATCACGCCAAGGGTAGTGAATATCAAACCAATTGTATTGAACACCAAGCCAAAGGTAGTGAACATCCCGCCAAGGGTAGTTAACACCACGCCAAGGGTGGTGAACACCACGCCAAGGTTAGTGAATTCCATGCCATGGGTAGTGAACACCACGCCAAGGGTAGTGAACATGACGTTAAGGGTAGTGAACATGACGTCAAGGGTAGTGAACACCACGCCAAGGGTAATGAACTTAACGCCAAGGGTAGTGAACACCACGCCAAGGGTAGAGAACGTGACGCCATGGGTAGTGAACACCATGCCATTGGTAGTAAACACCACGCCAAGGGTAGTGAACACCACGTCAATGTTAGTGAAAACCATGCTAAGGGTAGTGAACACCATGCCAAGGGAAGTGAACACTATGCCAAAGGTAGTGAACACTATGCCAAGGGTAGTGAACACCTCGCAGGGGGTAGTGAACACCACTCGAAGGGTAGTGAACACCATGCCAAGGGTAGTGAACACCATGCGATGGTAGTGAACACCAAACGAAAGGTAGTGAACACCACGCCAAGGGTGGTGAATACCACGCCAGGGGTAGTGATCACCACGTCTAGGGTAGTGAAGAATACGCCAAGGGTAGTGAACACCATGCCAAGGGTAGTGAAAATTACTCCAAAGGTAGTGAACATAACGCCAAGGATAGTGAACACCACGCCAAGGGTAGTGAACACCACGCTATGAGTAGTGAACACCATACCATTGGTAGTGAACACCACGCCAAGGGTAGTGTACACCACGTCAACGTTAGTGAAAACAATGCTAAGGGTAGTGAACACCATGCCAAGGGATGTGAACACGACACCAAGGGTAGTGAATACCACGTCAAGGGTAGTGAACACCACGCCAAGGGAAGTGAACATGACGCCATGGGAAGTGAACACCATGCCATGGGTATTGAACACCACGCCAAGGGTAGTGAACACCACGTCAAGGTTAGTGAAAACCATGCTATGGGTAGTGAACACCATGCCAAGGGAAGTGAACACTATGTCAAAGGTAGTGAACACTATGCCAAGGGTAGTGAACACCTCGCCGGGGTTAGTGAACACCACGCCAAGGGTAGTGAACACCATGCCAAGGGTAATGAACACCACGCCAACGTTAGTAAATTCCAAGCCAAGGGTAGTGAACACCATGCAAACGGTAGTGAGCACCACACTAAGGGTAGTAACCACCACGTTAGGGGTAGTGAACACCACGCCAAGGGAAATGAACACCACACGAAGGGTAGTGAACACCACACCAAGGGAAGTGAACACCATGCCAAGAGTAGCGAACAACACGCCAAGGGTAGTGAACACAACGCCAAGGTTAGTGATCACCACGCTAAGGGTAGTGAACACCACGCCAAGGGTAGTGAACACCACACTAAGGGTAGTGAACACCACGACAAGAGTAGTGAACACCACGTGAAGGGTAGTGAACACCACGCCATGGATAATGAACACTATGCCAAGGGTAGTGCACCCCACGCCTGGGGTAGTGAAAACCACGCAGAGGGTAGTGAAAACCACGCCAAGGGTAGTGAACACCACGTTAAGGGTAGTGAACACCACGCCAAGGGTAGTGAACACCACACCAAGGGTAGTGAACACCACGTCAAGATTAGTGAACACCACGTCATGAGTAGTAACACCACGTCAAGGGTATTGAGTACCACACCAAGGGTAGTGAAAAACATACTAAGGGTAGTGAACACCACGCTAAGGATAGTGAACACCACGTTAAGGATAGTGAACACCACGCCAAGCTCAGTGAACACCAAACCATTGGTAGTGAACCCAACGCCAAGGGCAGTGAACACCACGCCAAGTTCAGTGAACACCACGCAACGTTCAGTGAATACCACGCCAAGGGTAGTGAACACCACAATAAGGGTAGTGAACACCACGCCAAGAGTAGTGAACACCACGTCAAGGGTAGTGAACACCACGCCATGGGTTGTGAACACTATGCCAAGGGTAGTGAACACCCCGCCAGGGGTAGTGAACATGACGCCATGGGAAGTGAAAACCATGCCATGGGTATTGAACACCACGCCAAGGGTAGTGAACACCACGTCAAGGTTAGTGAAAACCATGCTATGGGTAGTGAACACCATGCCAAGGGAAGTGAACACTATGCCAAAGGTAGTGAACACTATGCCAAGGGTAGTGAACACCTCGCCGGGGTTAGTGAACACCACGCCAAGGGTAGTGAACACCAAATGAAGGGTAGTGAACACCATGCCAAGGGTAATGAACACCACGCCAAGGTTAGTAAATACCAAGCGAAGGGTAGTGAACACCATGCAAAAGGAAGTGAACACCACACCAAGGGTAATGATCCCCACGACAAGGGTAGTGAACACCACGGCAAGGGTAGTGAACACTACGCCATGGGTAGTGAACACCATGCTAAGGGTAGGGAACACTACGCCAAGGGTAGTGAACACCACGTCAAGGTTAGTGAAAACCATGCTAAGTGTAGTGAACACCATGCCAAAAGAAGTGAACACTATGCCAAATGTAGTGAACACTATGCTAAGGGTAGTGAACACCTCGCTGGGGGTAGTGAACACCACGCCAAGGGTTGTGAACACCATGCCAAGGGTAATGAACACCACGCCAATGTTAGTAAATTCCAAGCCAAGGGTAGTGAACACCATGCAAAGGGTAGGGGACACCACCCCAAGGGTAGTTAACACAACGCCAAGGGTAGTGATCACCACGCTAAGGGTAGTGAACACCACGCTAAGGGTAGTGAGCACAACACTAAGGGTAGTAACCACCACGTTAGGGGTAGTGAACACCACGCCAAGGGAAATGAACACCACACGAAGGGTAGTGAACACCACACCAAGGGAAGTGAACACCATGCCAAGAGTAGCGAACAACACGCCAAGGGTAGTGAACACAACGCCAAGGTTAGTGATCACCACGCTAAGGGTAGTGAACACCACGCCAAGGGTAGTGAACACCACACTAAGGGTAGTGAACACCACGACAAGAGTAGTGAACACCACGTGAAGGGTAGTGAACACCACGCCATGGATAATGAACACTATGCCAAGGGTAGTGCACCCCACGCCTGGGGTAGTGAAAACCACGCAGAGGGTAGTGAAAACCACACCAAGGGTAGTGAACACCTCGTCAAGAGTAGTGAACACCACGTCATGAGTAGTAACACCACGTCAAGGGTATTGAGTACCACACCAAGGGTAGTGAAAAACATGCTAAGGGTAGTGAACACCACGCTAAGGATAGTAAACACCACGTTAAAGATAGTGAACACCACGCCAAGTTCAAAGAACACCAAACCATTGGTAGTGAACCCAACGCCAAGGGCAGTGAACACCACGCCAAGTTCAGTGAACACCACGCAACGTTCAGTGAATACCACGCCAAGGGTAGTGAACACCACAATTAGGGTAGTGAACACCACGCCAAGGGCAGTGAACACCACGGCAAGGGTAGTGAACACTACGCCATGGGTAGTGAACACCATGCTAAGGGTAGGGAACACTACGCCAAGGGTAGTGAACACCACGTCAAGGTTAGTGAAAACCATGCTAAGTGTAGTGAACACCATGCCAAAAGAAGTGAACACTATGCCAAATGTAGTGAACACTATGCTAAGGGTAGTGAACACCTCACCGGGGGTAGTGAACACCACGCCAAGGGTTGTGAACACCATGCCAAGGGTAATGAACACCACGCCAATGTTAGTAAATTCCAAGCCAAGGGTAGTGAACACCATGCAAAGGGTAGTGGACACCACCCCAAGGGTAGTTAACACAACGCCAAGGGTAGTGATCACCACGCTAAGGGTTGTGAACACCACGCTAAGGGTAGTGAGCACAACACTAAGGGTAGTGAACACCACGTTAGGGGTAGTGAACACCACGCCAAGGGAAATGAACACCACACGAAGGGTAGTGAACACCACACCAAGGGAAGTGAACACCATGCCAAGAGTAGCGAACAACACGCCAAGGGTAGTGAACACAACGCCAAGGTTAGTGATCACCACGCTAAGGGTAGTGAACACCACGCCAAGGGTAGTGAACACCACACTAAGGGTAGTGAACACCACGACAAGAGTAGTGAACACCACGTGAAGGGTAGTGAACACCACGCCATGGATAATGAACACTATGCCAAGGGTAGTGCACCCCACGCCTGGGGTAGTGAAAACCACGCAGAGGGTAGTGAAAACCACACCAAGGGTAGTGAACACCACGTTAAGGGTAGTGAACACCACGCCAAGGGTAGTGAACACCACACCAAGGGTAGTGAACACCACGTCAAGAGTAGTGAACACCACCTCATGAGTAGTAACACCACGTCAAGGGTATTGAGTACCACACCAAGGGTAGTGAAAAACATGCTAAGGGTAGTGAACACCACGCTAAGGATAGTGAACACCACGTTAAGGATAGTGAACACCACGCCAAGTTCAATGAACACCAAACCATTGGTAGTGAACCCAACGCCAAGGGCAGTGAACACCACGCCAAGTTCAGTGAACACCACGCAACGTTCAGTGAATACCACGCCAAGGGTAGTGAACACCACAATTAGGGTAGTGAACACCACGCCAAGGGCAGTGAACACCACGCCTTGGGTAGTGAACACCACGCTAAGGGTAGGGAACACCACGCCAAGGGTAGTGAACACCACGCCAAGGGTAGTGAACACCACGCTAAGGGTATTGAACCCTATGCTAAGGGTAGTGAACACCATGATAAGGGTACTGAACACCACGCCCAGGGTAGTGAAAACCACGTGAAGGGTAGTGAACACCACTCCAGGGGTAGTGAACACCACGCCAAGGTAGTGAACACCACGTCATGGGTAGTGAACACCACGTCAAGGGTAGTGAACACCACGCCAAGGGTAGTGAACACCACGCTAAAGGTAGTGAACACCATGCCAAGTGTGGTGAACACCACGCCAAGGTTAGTGAACTCCACGCCAAGGGTAGTGAACTCCACGCCAAATGTAGTGAACAGCACGTTAAGGGTAGTGAACACCACGCCAAGGGTAGTGAACAACACGTTAAGGGTAGTGAACACCACGCCAAGGGTAGTAAACATGACGGCAAAGGTAGTGAACACCACATCAAGGGTATTGAAGAACATGCCAAGGGCAGTAATCACCACGCCAAGGGTTGTGAACACCAAGCGAAGGGTAGTGAACACCACGGCAAGGGTTAAGAACACCACGCCAAGTTCAGTGAACACCATTCCAAGTTCAGTGAACACCACGCCAAGTTCAGTAAACACCACACCTAGGATAGTGAACACCACGCTAAGGATAGTGAACAATACGCCTAGTTCAGTGAACACCACGCCAAGGATAGTGAACACCACTCCAAGGATAGGGAACACCACGCCAAGTTCAGTGAACACCACGCTAAGGTTAGTGAACACCACGCCAAGGATCGTTAACACCACGCTAAGTAGTGTGAACACCATGTTAAGGATTGTGAACACCACACAAGGATAGTGAACACCACGCTATGGACAGTGAACACCACACCTATGCTAGTGAACACCACGCCAAGGATAGTGAACACCACGTTAAGGATAATGAACACTACGCTAAGGATAGTGAACACCGCCCCAAAGGTAGTTAACACCATGCCAAGGATAGTGAACACCACGCCTTGGATAGTAAACACCACGCCAAGGATAGTGAACACCACGCTAAGGATAGTGAACACCACGCCTAGTTCAGTGAACACCACGCCAAGGATAATGAACAGCACTCCATGCATTGTGAACACCACACCAAGTTCAGTGAACACCACGCTAAGGTTAGTGAACACCACGCAAAGGATAGTGAACACCACGCCAAGGATAGTGAACACCACGCTAAGGATAGTGTACACCACGCCAATGATAGTGAACACCACACCAAGGGTAGTGAACACCACGCCAAGGATAGTGAACACCAAGCCAAGGATAGTGAACACCACACAAGGAAAGTGAACAGAACGCTAAGGATAGTGAACACCACACCAAGGGTAGTGAACACCACGCCAATGATAGTGAGCACCACGCCAAAGATAGTGAACACTACGCTAAGGGTAGTTAACACCACACCAAGGGTAGTGAACACCACGCCAAGGATAGCGAATACCACGCCAAGGATAGTGAACACCACGCAAAGGATAGTGAACACCACGTCAAGGATAGTGAACACAACGCCAAGAATAGTGAACACCACGCCAAGGGTAATAAACACCACGACAAGGATAATGAAGACCACGCCAATGATAGTAAAGACCACGCTTAGCATGTGAAGACAACGCCAATGATAGTGAACACCACTCCAAGGATAGTGAACACCATGTTAAGGATGGTGAACACCACACCAAGCTCAGTGAACACCAAACCAAGGGTAGTGAACACAACGCCAAGGGCAATGAACACCACGCCAAGTTCAGTGAACACCACGCAACGTTTAGTGAACACCATGCCAAGGGTTGTGAACACCACACCAAGGGTAGTGAACACCACGCCAAGGGTAGTGAACGCCACGCCTAGGGTAGTGAACACCACGCTAAGGGTAGTGAACACTATGCCAAGGGTAGTGAACACCATGATAAGGGTACTGAACACCACGCCCAGGGTAGTGAACACCACGTGAAGGGTAGTGAACACCACGTGAAGGGTAGTGAACACCACGCCAAGGGAAGTGAACTCAACGCCAAGGGTAGTGAACACCACGCCAAGGGTAGTGAACACCACGCTAAGGGTAGTGAACACCACGCCAAGGGTAGTAAACTTGACGGCAAGGGTTGTGAAGAACATGCCATGGGTAGTGATCACCACGCCAAAGGTTGTGAACACCACGCGAAGGATAGTGAACACCAAGCCAAGGGTTGTGAAAATCAACGTCAAGTTCAGTGAACACCACGCCAAGGGTTGTGAAAATCAACGCCAAGTTCAGTGAACACCACGCCGAGTTCAGTGAACACCACGCAAATGATAGTGAACACCACGCTAAGGATAGTGAACACCACGCTAAGGGAAGTGAACACCACGCCAAGGTTAGTGAACACCACGCTAAGGATAGTGAACACCACGCCAAGTTCAGTGAACACCACGCCAAGGATAGTGAACACCACTCCAAGGACAGTGAACACCACTCCAAGTTCAGTGAACACCACGCCAAGGTTAGTGAACACCACGACATTAATCGTGAACACCACGCTAAGGATAGTGAACACCATGTTAAGGATGAGCCTCTGCATCCCTCTCATGAGCCTCTGCATCCCTCTCTTGAGCCTTTGAATCACTCTCTTAAGCCTCTGCATCCTTCTCTTGAGCCTCTGCATCACTCTTTTGAGTCTCTGCATCCCTCTCTTAAGCCTCTGCATCCCCTGTCTTGAGCCTCTGCATCACTCTCTTGAGTCTCTTCATCCCTCTCTTAAGCCTCTGCATCATTCTCTTCAGCCTCTGCATCACTCACTTAAGCCTCTGCATCATTCTCTTCAGCCTCTGCATCACTCTCTTGAGACTCTGCATCACTCTCCTGAGCCTCTGCATCACTCTTTTAAGCCTCTGCATCATTCTCTTCAGTCTCTGCATTCCTCTCTTAAGCCTCTGCATCACTCTCTTCAGCCTCTGCATCCCTCTCTTAAGCCTCTGCATCACTCTCTTCAGCCTCTGCATCCCTCTCTTAACCCTCTGCATCATTCTCTTGAGCCCCTGCATCATTCTCTTGAGCCTCTGCATCCCTCTCTTAAGCCTCTGCCCTGCATAATTCTCTTGTGCCTCTGCATCACTCTCTTGAACCTCTGCATCAATCTCTTGAGCCTCTACATGCCACTCCTGAGCCTCTGCATCCCTCTCTTAAGCCTCTGCATCACTCTCTTGAGCCTTTGCATCACTCTCTTGAACCTCTGCATCCCTCTCTTAAGCCTCTACATCACTCACTTAAGCATCTGCATCACTCTCTTCAGCCTCTGCATCACTCTCTTCAGCCCCTGCATCCCTCTCTTAAGCCTCTGCATCACTCTCCTGGTCCTCTGCATCACTCTCTTGAGCCTCGGCATCACTCTCTTAAGCCTCTGCATCCCTCTCTTCAGCCTCTGTATCACTCTCTTGAGCCTCTGCATCACTCTCTTAAGCCTCTGCATCACTCTCGTAAGCCTCTGAATCACTCTCTTGAGCCTCTGTATCACTCTCTTGAGCCTCTGCATCACCCTGTTAAGCCTCTGCATCCTTCTTTTGAGCCTCTACATCACTTGCTTAAGCCTCTGCATCACTCTCTTAAGCCTCTGCATCACTCTCGTAAGCCTATGAATCACTCTCTTGAGCCTCTGCGTCACTCTCATGAGCCCTGCATCCCTCTCTTGAGCCTCCGCATCACCCTTTTAAGCCTCTGCATCCCTCTCTTGAGCCTCTGCATCCCTCTCTTGTGCCCCTGCATCCCTCTCTTGAGCCTCTGCATCCCTCTCTTGAACTCCTGCATCCCTTTCATGAGCCTCTGCATCCCTCTCTTAAGCCTCTGCGTCCCTCTCTTGAGCCCCTGCATCCCTCTCTTTAGCCTCTGCATTACTCTCTTGGTCCTCTGCATCACTCTCTTGAGCCTCAGCATCGCTCTCTTGATCCTCTGCATCCCTCTCTTAAGCCTCTACATCATTCTCTTGAGCCTCTGCATCACTCTCTTGAGCCTCAGCATCACTCTCTTAAGCCTCTGCATCCATCTCTTCATCTTCTGCATCACTTTCTTGAGCCTTTGCATCATTCTCTTGAGCCTCTGCATCATTCTCCTAAACCTCTGCATCACTCACTTAAGCCTGTGCATCATTCTCTTTAGCCTCTGCATCACTCTCTTGAGCCTCTGCATCACTCTCTTCAGCCTCTGCATCCCTCTCTTAAGCCTCTGCATCACTCTTTTAAGCCTCTGCACCATTCTCTTCAGTCTCTGCATCTCTCTCTTAAGCCTCTGCATCACTCTCTTGAGCCTCTGCATCACTCTCTTCAGCCTCTGCATCCCTCTCGTAAGCCTCTGCATCATTTTCTTCAGCCTCTGCATTCCTCTCTTAAGCCTCTGCATCACTCTCTTGATCCTCTGCATCCCTCTCATAAGCCTCTGCATCATTCTCTTGAGCCCCTGCATCATTCTCTTGAGCCTCTGCATCCCTCTCTTAAGCTTCTGCATCATTCTCTTGTGCCTCTGCATCACTCTCTTGAACCTCTGAATCAATCTCTTAAAGTTCTGCGTCTCTCTCTTCAGCCTCTGCATCACTCTCTTGAGCCTCTGCATCACTTTCTTGAGCCTCTACATGCCACTCGTGAGCTTCTGCATCCCTCTCTTAAGCCTCTGCATCACACTCTTGAGCCTTTGTATCACAATCTTGAGCCTCTGCATCACTCTCTTAAGCCTCTGCAACACTCTCTTCAGCCTCTGCATCACTCTCTTGAGGCCTCTGCATCACTCTCTCGAGCCTCTGCATCACTCTCTTGAGTCGCTGCATCACTTTCTTACGCCTCTGCATCTCTCTCTTCAGCTTCTGCATCACTCATTATGAGCCTCTGCATCACTCTCTTAAGCCTCTGCATGTGAAGAACGAACTAAGTGAACACCTAAGTGAATCACTCTCTTCAGCCTCTGCATCATTCTCTTCAGCCTCTGCATCCTTCTCTTGAGCCCCTTTGTCCCTCTCTTAAGCCTCTGCATCACTCTCTTGGTCCTCTGTATCACTCTCTTGAGCCTTTGCATCACTCTCTTGATCCTCTGCATCCCTCTCTTAAGCCTCTACATCGTTCTCATGAGCCTCTGCATCACTCTCTTGAGCCTCTGCATCACTCTCTTATGCCTCTGCATCTCTCTCTTCAGCCTCTGCATCACTCTCTTGAGCCTCTGCATCCCTCTCTTAAGCCTTTGCATCACTCACTTAAGCCTCTGCATCACTCTCGTAAGCCTCTGAATCACTCTCTTGGTCCTCTGCATCACTCTATTGAGCCTCTGCATCACTCTCCTGATCCTCTGCATCACTCTCTTGAGCCTCTGCATCACTCTCTTGAGCCTCCGCATCCCTCTCTGGAGTCTCAACATCACTCTCTTAAGCCTCTGCATCTCTCTCTTCAGCCTCTGCATCACTCTCTTGAGCCTCTGCATCCCTCTCTTAAGCCACTGCATCACTCACTTAAGCCTCTGCATCACTCTCTTCAGCCACCACATCCCTCTCATGAGCCTCTGCATCATTCTCCTAAGCCTCTGCATCACTCTCTTGAGCTCTGCATCACTCTCTTGAGCCTCTGCATCACTCTCTTAAGCCTCTGCATCACTCTCTTGAGCCTCTGCATCACTCTCTTGAGCCTCTGCATCATTCCCTTGAGCCTCTGCATTCCTCTCTTGAGCCTCTGCATCATTCTCCTAAGCCTCTCCATCCCTCTCTTGAGCTTCTGCATCCTTTTCATGAACCTCTGCATCCCTCTTTTGAGCCTTTGCATCACTCTCTTAAGCCTCTGCATCCTTCTCTTGAGCCTCTGCATCACTCTTTATAGTCTCTGCATCCCTCTCTCAGGCCTCTGCATCCCCTGTCTTGAGCCTCTGCATCACTCTCTTGTGTCTCTTCATTCCTCTCTTAAGCCTCTGCATCATTCTCTTCAGCCTCTGCATCACTCTGTTGAGCCTCTGCATTTCTCTCCTGAGCCTCTGCATCACTCTTTTAAGCCTCTGCATCACTCTCTTCAGCCTCTGCATCCCTCTCTTAAGCCTCTGCATCACTCTCTTCAGCCTCTGCATTCTTCTCTTAAGGCTCTTCATCAATCTCTTCAGCCTCTGCATCACTCACTTAAGCCTCTGCATCATTCTCTTCAGTGTCTGCATCACTCTCTTGAGCCTCTGCGTCACTCTCTTCAGCCTCTGCATCCCTTGCTTAAGCCTCTGCATCACTCTCTTGATCCTCTGCATCCCTCTCTTATGCCTATGCATCATTCTTTTGAGCCCCTGCATCAGTCTCTTGAGCCTCTGCATCCCTCTCTTAAGCCTCTACATCATTCTCTTGTGCCTCTGCATCACTCTCTTGAACCTCTGCATCAATCTCATAAAGTTCTGAATTTCTCCCTTCAGCCTCTGCATCACTTTCTTGAGCCTCTGCAACACTCTCTTGAGCCTCTACATGCCACTCTTGAGGCTCTGCATTTCTCTCTTAAGCCTCTTTATCACTCTCTTGAGCATTTGCATCACTCTCTTGAGCCTCTGGATCCCTCTCTTAAGCCTCTGCAACACTCTTTTCAGCCTCTGCATCACTCTCTTCAGCCTCTGCATCCCTCTCTTAAGCCTCTGCATCACTCTTTTAAGCCTCTGCATCATTCTCTTCAGTCTCTGCATCCCTCTCCTAAGCCTCTGCATCACTCTCTTGAGCCTCTGCATCACTCTCTTCAGCCTCTGCATCCCTCTCGTAAGCCTCTGCATCACTCTCTTCTGCCTCTGCATCCCTCTCTTAAGCCTCTGCATTATTTTCTTCTGCCTCTGCATTCCTCTCTTAAGCCTCTGCATCACTCTTTTGATCCTCTGCATCCCTCTCTTAAGCCTCTGCATCATTCTCTTGAGCCCCTGCATCATTCTCTTGAGCCTCTGCATCCCTCTCTTAAGCTTCTGCATCATTCTCTTGTGCCTCTGCATCACTCTCTTGAACCTCTGCATCAATCTCTTAAAGTTCTGTGTCTCTCTCTTCAGCCTCTGCATCACTCTCTTGAGCCTCTGCATCACTTTCTTGAGCCTCTACATGCCACTCTTGAGCTTCTGCATCCCTCTCTTAAGCCTCTGCATCACTCTCTTCAGCCTCTGCAACACTCGCTTCAGCCTCTGCATCACTCTCTTAAGCCTCTGCAACACTCTCTTCAGCCTCTGCATCACTCTCTTGAGGCCTTTGCATCACTCTCTCGAGCCTCTGAATCACTCTCTTGAGTCTCTGCATCACTTTCTTACGCCTCTGCATCACTCATCATGAGCCTCTGCATCCCTCTCTCAAGCCTCTGCATCACTCACTTAAGCCTCTGCATCAATCTCTTCAGCCTCTGCATCCCTCTCTTAAGCCTTTGCATCACTCACTTGATCCTCTGCATCCCTCTCTTAAGCCTCTACATCGTTCTCTTGAGCCTCTGCATCACTCTCTTGAGCCTCTACATCCCTCTCGTAAGCCTCTGCATCACTCTCTTCAGCCTCAGCATCCCTCTCTTAAGCCTCTGCATCATTTTCTTAAGCCTCTGCATCACTCTCTTGATCCTCTGCATCCCTCTCTTAAGCCTCTGCATCATTCTCTTGAGCCCCCTGCATCATTCTCTTGAGTCTCTGCATCACTTTCTTACGCCTCTGCATCTCTCTCTTCAGCCTCTGCATCACTCATCATGAGCCTCTGCATCCCTCTCTTAAGCCTCTGCATCATTCACTTAAGCCTCTGCATCACTCTCTTCAGCCTCTGCATCCCTCTCTTGAGCCCCTTTATCCCTCTCTTAAGCCTCTGCATCACTCTCTTTGTCCTCTGCATCACTCTCTTGAGCCTCTGCATCACTCTCTTGATCCTCTGCATCCCTCTCTTAAGCCTCTACATCGTTCTCTTGAGCCTCTGTATCACTCTCTTGAGCCTCTGCATCACTCTCTTATACCTCTGCATCTCTCTCATCAGCCTCTACATCACTCTCTTTAGCCTCTGCATCCCTCTCTTAAGCCTTTGCATCACTCTTTTAAGCCTCTGCATCACTCTCGTAAGCCTCTGAATCACTCTCTTGGTCCTCTTCATCACTCTCCTGATCCTCTGCATCACTCTCCTGAGCCTCTGCATCGCTCTCTTGAGCCTCTGCATCTCTCTCTTGAACCTCTGCATCACTCTCTTGAGCCTCCGCATCCCTCTCTTGAGTCTCAACATCACTCTCTTAAGCCTCTGCATCCCTCTCTTCATCCTCTGCATCTTTCTCTTGAGCCTCTGCATCATCTCTCTTAAGCCTCTACATCGTTCTCTTGAGCTTCTGCATCACTCTCTTGAGCCTCTGCATCACTCTCATATGCCTCTGCATCTCTCTCTTGAGGGATGCAGAGGCTCAAGAGAGTGATGCAGAGGCTGAAGAGAGAGATGCAGAGGCATAAGAGAGTGATGCAGAGGCTCAAGAGTGTGATGCAGAGGCTCAAGAGAGTGATGCAAAGGCTCAAGAGAGTGATGCAGAGGCTGAAGAGAGTGTTGCAGAGGCTTAAGAGAGGGATGCAGAGGCTCAAGATTGTGATACAAAGGCTCAAGAGAGTGATGCAGAGGCTTAAGAGAGGGATGCAGAAGCTCACGAGTGGCATGTAGAGGCTCAAGAAAGTGATGCAGAGGCTCAAGAGAGTGATGCAGAGGCCTGAAGAGAGAGACGCAGAACTTTAAGAGATTGATGCAGAGGTTAAAGAGAGTGATGCAGAGGCACAAGAGAATGATGCAGAAGCTTAAGAGAGGGATGCAAAGGCTCAAGAGAATGATGCAGGGGCTCAAGAGAATGATGCAGAGGCTTAAGAGAGGGATGCAGAGGATCAAGAGAGTGATGCAGAGGCTTCAGAGAGGAATGCAGAGGCTTAAGAAAATGATGCAGAGGCTTAAGAGAGGGATGCAGAGGCTGAAGAGAGTGATGCACAGGCTTACGAGAGGGATGCAGAGGCTGAAGAGAGTGATGCAGAGGCTTAAGAAAGCGATGTAGAGGCTCAAAAGAAGGATGCAGAGGCTTAAAAGGGTGATGCAGAGGCTCAAGAGAGTGATGCAGATCCTCAAGAGAGGTATGCAGGGGCTGAAGAGAGTGATACAGAGGCTCAAGAGAGTGATTCAGAGGCTTACGAGAGTGATGCAGAGGCTTAAGAGAGTGATGCAGAGGCTCAAGAAAGTGATACAGAGGCTCAAGAGAGTGATTCAGATTGTTACGAGAGTAATGCAGAGGCTTCACTGATGCAAAGGCTTAAGAGAGTGTTGAAGAGGCTCAAGAGAATGATATAGAGGCTTAAGAGAGGGATGAAGAGGCTTAAGAGAGTGATGCCGAGGCTCAAGAGAGTGATGCAGAGGACCAAGAGAGTGATGCAGAGGCTTAAGAGAGGGATGCAGGGGCTCAAGAGAGTGATGCAGAGGCTGAAGAGAGTGATGTAGATGCTTAAGTGAGTGATGTAGAGGCTTAAGAGAGGGATGCAGAGGCTCAAGAGAGTGATGCAAAGGCTCAAGAGAGTGATGCAGAGGCTTAAGAGAGGGATGCAGAGGCTCAGGAGTGGCACGTAGAGGCTCAAGAGATTGATGCAGAGGTTCAAGAGAGTGATGCAGAGGCACAAGAGATTGATGTAGAGGCTTAAGAGAGGGATGCAGAGGCTCAAGAGACTGATGCAGGGGCTCAAGAGAATGATGCAGAAGCTGAAGAGAAGGATGCCGAGGCTGAAGAGAGTGATGCAGAGGCTCAAGAGAGGGATGCAAAGGCTCAAGAGAGTGATGCAGAGGCTCAAGAGAGTTATGCAGAGGCTTAAGAGAGTGAATCAGAGGCTGAAGAGAGTGATGCCGAGGCTCAAGTGAGGGATGCAGAGGCTCAACAGACTGAGGCAGAGGCTTAGGAGAGGGATGAAGAGGCTCAAGAGAGTGATGCAGAGGCTGAAGAGAGTGTTGCAGAGGCTCAAGAGAGGGATGAAGAGGCTGAAGAGAGTGATGCAGAGGCTTAAGAGAGTGAGGCAGAGGCTTAGGAGAGGGATGCAGAGGCTCAAGAGAGTAATGCAGAGGCTTAAGAGGGTGATGCACAGGCTCAAGAGAGTGAAGCAGAGGCTTGAGAAAGGAAAACATGGGCTCAAGAGAGTTATGCAGAGGCTCAATAGAGGGATGCAGAGGCCCAAGAAAGTGATGCAGAGGCTCAAGAGAGGGATGCAGATGCTCAAGTGAGGGATGCAGAGGCACAAGAGAGAGATGCAGAGGCTCATGAGAGTGATGCAGAGGCTCAAGAGAGGGATGCAGAGTCTTAAGAGAGTGATGCAAAGGCACAAGAGAGGGATGCAGAGGCTCATTAGAGGGATGCAAGAGTTCAATAGAGGGATGCAGAGGCACAAGAGAGTGATGCAGAGGATCAAGAGAGTGATGCAGAGGCTCAAGAGAGTGATGCAGAGGATCAAGAGAGGGAGGCAGAGGCTTAAGAGAGTGATGCAGAGGCTGAAGAGAGTGGTGCAGAGGCTCAAGAGAGTGATGCAGAGGCCCAAGAGAATGATGCAGAGTATCAAGAGAGTGATGCAGAGGCCCGAGAGAGTGATGCAGAGGCCTCAAGAGAGGGATTCAGAGGCTTAACAGAGTGATGCAGAGGTTGAAGAGAGTGTTGCAGATGTTCAAGAGAGTTATGCAGAGGCTCAAGAGAGTGATGCTGAGGCTTACGAGAGTGATGCAGATGATCAAGAGAGGGATGCAGAGGCTTAAGAGAGTGATGCAGAGGCTGAAGAGTGTGTTACAAAGGCTTAGGAGAGGGATGCAGAGGCTCAAGAGAGTGATGCAGAGTCTCAAGAGAGTGATGCAGGGGCTCAAGAGAGTGATGCAGAGGCATAAGAGAGGGATGCAGAGGCTCAAGAGAGTAATGCAGAGTCTTAGGAGGTTGATGCACAGGCTCAAGAGAGGGATGCAGAGGCCCAAGAAAGGGATGCAGAGGCTCAAGAGAGGGATGTAGAGGCTCAAGTGAGGGATGCAGTGGCACAAGAGAGGGATGCAGAGGCTCTTGGAAGTGATGCAAAGGCTCAAGAGAGGAATGCAGAGGCTTCAGAGAGTGATGCAAATGCTCAAGAGAGGGATGCAGAGGCTCGTGAGAGGGATGCAGGAGTTCAAGCGAGGGATGCAGAGGCTCAAGAGAGTAATTCAGAGGCTTAAGAGAGGGATGCAGGGGCTCAAGAGAGGGATGCAGAGGCTCAAGAGAGAGATGCAGAGGCATAAGAGTGTGATGCAGCGGTTCAGGAGAGTGATGCAGAGGCACAAGAGAATGATGTAGAGGCTTAAGAGAGGGATGCAGAGGCTCAAGAGAATGATGCAGGGGCTCAAGAGAGTAATGCAGAGGCTTAAGCGAGGGATGCTAAGGTTCAAAAGAGTGATGCAGAGGCTTAAGAGAGGAATGCAAAGGCTGAAGAGAATGACGCAGAGGTTTAAGAGAGGGATGCAGAAGATGAAGAGAATGATGCAGAGGCTTAAGAGAGGGATTCAGAGGCTCAAGAGAGTGATGGAGAGTCTCAACAGAGTGATTCCAATGCTTACGAGAGTGTTGCAGAGGCTTAAGAGAGTGATGCAGAGGTTTAAGAGAGTGATGCAGAGGCTTAAGAGAGTGATGCAGAGGCTTAAGAGAGTGATGCAGAGGCTTAAGAGAGGGATGCAGAGGCTCAAGCGAGGGATGCAGAGGCTCAAAAGAGGGATGCAGGGGCTCAAGAGAGGGATGCAGAGGCTCAAGAGAGGGATGCAGGGGCTCAAGAGAGGGATGCAGAGGTTCTTGAGAGTGACGCAGAGGCTCAAGAGAGGGATGCAGAGGCTTAAGAGAGTGATGGAGAGGCTGAAGAGAGTGTTCCAGAGGCTTTAGAGAGGGATGCAGAGGCTCAAGAGAGTGATGCAAAGGCTCAAGAGAGTGATGCAGAGACTGAAGAGAGTGTTGCAGAGTCTCAAGAGAGTGACGCAGAGGCTTAAGAGAGTGATGAAAAATATCATCGAATTAGGCAATATTTTGCCGTTTTTTCACGTATTTGTTAATTTTCAGTTTAATGTTATTAATTCATTATATATACGATAAAAATGATGCAAACATATAATTGATTTGAAATTAATAATAAATACTTCAATTTCAATCAACTATTCGTTTCTCGTTAAAAAACTGCGTAAGATATAGAAAAAGCGAGAAGTTATGATTTTATTGCATATATCGACGTTTCAGCCGGATTAGAGCGGTTTTACGTCTACATCTTCCATCGGTAATTTAAACGGAAAATCAGGAACATTTTAGTTAATTCTTATGAAAACACATTGATTTTTTATTATTTGTATTGGAAACAACATTTTTATGTCTTTTCTAGGGTCTAAATAATACGAAACCTCGCTTTATGATTTGAAGTTAAAATCCTCAAATATGGTAATAGAGCGATATTGTTCACGTTTTTTATGTAGTGTGACTTCACGTGAATATATTCGTTTTTACCAATTTTTTTATTCTATTTCATGTAGTATCATGATATGTGATTTGGCCTTTAAATATCAGAATTTCGCTAATATTGCATTTTAAACAAGTTTTCTTGCACTTTGTTTCGTACTAAAAATCATCGAATGTAGCAATATTTTGGCGTTTATCATCCCCTTTTCCTTTATGTGATATAAACAAAATATCATCGAATTAGGCAATATTTTGCCGTTTTTCCACGTTTTTGTGAATTTTCAGTTTATTGGTATTAATTCAATATGTATACGATTAAAATGATGCAAACACATAATTGATTAGAAAATAACCTTAAATACTTCATTTTCAATAAAATATTTGATTCTCGGTAAAATACTGAGTAAAATATTGAAAAGGGGAGAAGTTCTGTTTTTATTGCATATATCGACGTTTCAGCCGGATTAGAGCGGTTTTACGTGTACATCTTCCATCGGTAATATAAACGAAAATTCCGGAATATTTTTTAATATTTTATTGAAAACACATTGATTTTTATCATTTGTATTGGAAACAACATCTTTATATGTCTTTTCTAGGGTCTAGATAATACGAAACCTCGCTTTATGATTTGAAGTTAAAATCCTCAAATTTGGTAATATAGCGATTTTTTCACGTTTTTCATGTAGTGTGATTGTACGTAAATATATTCATTTTTACCAATATTTCGATAATACTTCATATTTTCTCACAATGTGTGATTTGGCCTTAAATCTGAGAATTTCGCATAATATTGCATTTTTTTTTTCTAATTTTTTATTTTTTTTATTCGTTTATATTACCGATGGAAGATGTACACGTAAAGCCGCTCTAATCCGGCTGAAACGTCGATATATGCAATAAAACCCGAACTTATCCTCTTTTCAATATCCTACTCAGTATTTTAACGAGAAACAAATGGTTGATTGAAAATAAAGTATTTAAGGTTAATTTCTAATGAATTATGTGTTTGCATCATTTTTATCGTATATATAATGAATTAATAAAAATAAACTGAGAATTCACAAAAACGTGGATAAACGGCAAAATATTGCCCAATTCGAAGATATTTTGTTTAAATCACATAAAGGAAAAGGGGATGATAACAAAATGCAAGAAAACTTGCTTAAAATGCATTATTATGCGAATTTCTGAGATTTGAAGGCCAAATCACATATCGTGATACGACATGAAATAGTGTCGAAATATTGGTAAAAATGAATATATATACGTAATATCAAACTACATGAAAAACGTGAAAAAGTCTCTATTTAACCATATTTGAGGATTTTAACTTCAAATCGTAGAGCGAGGTTTGTATTATATAGATCCAAGAAAAGACATATGACAATGTTGTTTCCAATACAAATTATAAAAACCAATGTGTTTTCATTAGAATTAACTAAAATGTTCCTGATTTTCCGTTTATATTACCAATGGAAGATGTACACGTAAAACCGCTCTAATCCGGCTGAAACGTCGATATATGCAATAAAAACCGAACTTATCCCCTTTTCAATATCCTACTCAGTATTTTAAGGAGAAACAAATGGTTGATTGAAAATAAAGTATTTAAGGTTAAATTCTAATCAATTATGTGTTTGCATCATTTTTATCGTATATATAATGAATTAATAACAATAAACTGAAAATTCACAAAAACGTGGAAAAACGGCAAAATATTGCCTAATTCGATGATATTTTGTTTAAATCACATAAAGGAAAAGGGGATGATAAACGTCAAAATATTGCTAAATTCGATGATTTTTCGTACGAAACAAAATGCAAGAAAACTTGCTTAAAATGCATTATTATGCGAAATTCTGAGATTTGTAGGCCAAATCACACATCGTGATACTACATGAAATAGTATCGAAATATTGGTAAAAATGAATATATTTACGTAATATCAAACTACATGATTAACGTGAAAAAGTCACAATTTTACCAAATTTGAGGATTTTAACTTCAAATCATAGAGCGAGGTTTCGTATTATTTAGATCCAACAAAAAATACATATGACTATGTTGTTTCCAATAAAAATTATAGAAAAAATGTGTTTTCATTAGAATTAACTAAAATGCTCTTGATTTTCCGTTTATATTACCGATGGAAGATGTACACGTAAAACCTCTTTAATCCGGCTAAAACGTCGATAAATGCAATAAAAACCGACCTTCTCCCCTTCTCAATATCTTACTGAGTATTTTAACAAGAAACAAATAGATGATTGAAAATGAAGTATTTAAGGTTATTATCTAATCAATTATGTGTTTGCATTATTTTTATCGTATATATAATGAATTAATAACAATAAACTGAAAATTCACAGAAACGTTGAAAAACGGCAAAATATTGCCTAATTCGATGATAATTTTTTTAAATCACATAAAGGAAAAGAGGATGATAAACGTCAAAATATTGCTAAATTCGATGATTTTTCGTACGAAACAAAATGCAAGATAACTTGCTTAAAATGCAATATTTTGCGAAATTCTGAGATTTGAAGGCCAAATCACATATCGTGATACTACATGAAATAGTATCGAAATATTGGTAAAAATGAATATATTTACGTAATATCAAACTACATGAAAAACGTGAAAAAGTCACTTTTTAACCATATTTGAGGATTTTAACTTTAAATCATAGAGCGAGGTTTCGTATTATTTAGATCCTAGAAAACATATGATATGTTGAAAACATATGATATGACAATGTTGTTTCCAATACAAATGATAAAAATCAATGTGTTTTCATTAGAATTAACTAAAATGTTCCTGATTTTCCGTTTATATTACCGATGGAAGATGTACACGAAAACCGCTCAATTCTGGCTGAAACGTCGATATATGCAATAAAAACCGAACTTATCCTCTTTTCAATATCCTACTCAGTATTTTAACGAGAAACAAATGGTTGATTGAAAATAAAGTATTTAAGGTTAATTTCTAATCAATTATGTGTTTGCATCATTTTTATCGTATATATAATGAATTAATAACAATAAACTGAAAATTCACAAAAACGTGGAAAAACGGCAAAATATTGCCTAATTCGATGAAATTTTGTTTAAATCACATAAAGGAAAAAGGGATGATAAACGTCAAAATATTGCTAAATTCGATGATTTTTCGTACGAAACAAAATGCAAGAAAACTTGCTTAAAATGCATTATTATGCGAAATTCTGAGATTTGAAGGCCAAATCACATATCGTGATACTACATGAAATAGTGTCGAAATATTGGTAAAAATGAATATATATACGTAATATCAAACTACATGAAAAACGTCAAAAAAGTCACTATATAACCATATTTGAGGATTTTAACTTCAAATCATAGAGCGAGGTTTCGTATTATTTAGATCCAAGAAAAGACATATGACAATGTTGTTTCCAATAAAAATGATTAAAATCAATGTGTTTTCATTAGAATTAACTAAAATGTTCCTGATTTTCCGTTTATATTACCGATGGAAGATGTACACGAAAACATCTCTATTCCGGCTGAAACGTCGATATATGCAATAAAAACAGAACTTCTCCCCTTTTCAATATCTTACTCAGTATTTTAACGAGAAACAAATAGATGATTGAAAATGAAGTATTTAAGGTTATTATCTAATGAATTATGTGTTTGCATTATTTTTATCGTATATATAATGAATTAATACCCATAGACTGAAAATTCACAGAAACGTGGAAAAACGGCAAAATATTGCCTAATTCGATGATATTTTGTTTAAATCACATAAAGGAAAAGGAGATGATAAACGTCAAAATATTGCTAAATTCGATGATTTTTCGTACGAAACAAAATGCAAGAAAACTTGCTTATAATGCATTATTATGCGAAATTCTGAGATTTGAAGGCCAAATCACATATCGTGATACTACATGAAATAGTGTCGAAATAATGGTAAAAATGAATATATATAAGTAAAATCAAACTACATGAAAAACGTGAAAAAATCACTATTTACCCATATTTAAAGATTTTAACTTCAAATCATAGAGCGAGGTTTCATATTTGTTAGATCCAAGAAAAGACATATGACAATGTTGTTTCCAATACAAATGATAAAAACCAATGGAATTAACTAAAATGTTCCTGATTTTCCGTTTATATTACCGATGGAAGATGTACACGTAAAACCGCCCTTATCCGGCTGAAACGTCGATATATGCAATAAAAACCGAACATCTCCCCTTTTCAATATCCTACTCAGTATTTTAACGAGAAACAAATGGTTGATTGAAAATAAAGTATTTAAGGTTAATTTCTAATCAATTATGTGTTTGCATCATTTTTATCGTATATATAATGAATTAATAACAATAAACTGAAAATTCACAAAAACGTGGAAAAACGGCAAAATATTGCCTAGTTCGATGATAATTTGTTTAAATCACATAGAGGAAAAGGGGATGATAAACGTCAAAATATTGCTATATTCGATGATTTTTCGTACAAAACAAAATGCAAGAAAACTTGCTTAAAATGCAATATTATGCGAAATTCTGAGATTTGAAGGCCAAATCACACATCGTGATACTACATGAAATAGTATCGAAATATTGGTAAAAATGAATATATATACGTAATATCAAACTACATGAAAAACGTGAAAAAGTCTCTATTTAACCATATTTGAGGATTTTAACTTCAAATCATAGAGCGAGGTTTGTATTATATAGATCCAAGAAAAGACATATGACAATGTTGTTTCCAATACAAATTATAAAAACAAATGTGTTTTCATTAGAATTAACTTAAATGTTCCTGATTTTCCGTTTATATTACCGATGGAAAATGTACACGTAAAACCGCTCTAATCCGGCTGAAACGTCGATATATGCAATAAAAACCAAACTTATCCCCTTTTCAATATCCTACTCAGTATTTTAACGAGAAACAAATGGTTGATTGAAAATAAAGTATTTAAGGTTAATTTCTAATCAATTATGTGTTTGCATCATTTTTATCGTATATATAATGAATTAATAACAATAAACTGAAAATTCACAAAAACGTGGGAAAACGGCAAAATATTGCCTAATTCGATGATATTTTGTTAAAATCACATAAAGAAAAAAGGGATGATAAACGTCAAAATATTCCTAAATTCGATGATTTTTCGTACGAAACAAAATGCAAGAAAACTTACTTAAATGCATTATTACGCGAATTTCTGAGATTTGAAGGCCAAATCACATATCGTGATACTACATGAAATAGTGTCGAAATAATGGTAAAAATGAATATATATACGTAATATCAAACTACATGAAAAACGTGAAAAAGTCACTATATAACCATATTTGAGGATTTTAAGTTCAAATCATAGAGCGAGGTTTCGTATTATTTAGATCCAAGAAAAGACATATGACAATGTTGTTTCCAATAAAAATTATAAAAATCAATGTGTTTTCATTAGAATTAACTAAAATGTTCCTGATTTTCCGTTTATATTACCGATGGAAGATGTATACGAAAACATCTCTATTCTGGCTGAAACGTCGATATATGCAATAAAAACCGAACTTATCCTCTTTTCAATATCCTACTCAGTATTTTAACGAGAAACAAATGGTTGATTGAAAATAAAGTATTTAAGGTTAATTTCTAATCAATTATGTGTTTGCATCATTTTTATCGTATATATAATGAATTAATAACAATAAACTGAAAATTCACAAAAACGTGGAAAAACGGCAAAATATTGCCTAATTCGATGAAATTTTGTTTAAATCACATAAAGGAAAAAGGGATGATAAACGTCAAAATATTGCTAAATTCGATGATTTTTCGTACGAAACAAAATGCAAGAAAACTTGCTTAAAATGCATTATTATGCAAAATTCTGAGATTTGAAGGCCAAATCACATATCGTGATACTACATGAAATAGTGTCGAAATATTGGTAAAAATGAATATATATACGTAATATCAAACTACATGAAAAACGTCAAAAAAGTCACTATATAACCATATTTGAGGATTTTAACTTCAAATCATAGAGCGAGGTTTCGTATTATTTAGATCCAAGAAAAGACATATGACAATGTTGTTTCCAATAAAAATGATTAAAATCAATGTGTTTTCATTAGAATTAACTAAAATGTTCCTGATTTTCCGTTTATATTACCGATGGAAGATGTACACGAAAACATCTCTATTCCGGCTGAAACGTCGATATATGCAATAAAAACAGAACTTCTCCCCTTTTCAATATCTTACTCAGTATTTTAACGAGAAACAAATAGATGATTGAAAATGAAGTATTTAAGGTTATTATCTAATGAATTATGTGTTTGCATTATTTTTATCGTATATATAATGAATTAATACCCATAGACTGAAAATTCACAGAAACGTGGAAAAACGGCAAAATATTGCCTAATTCGATGATATTTTGTTTAAATCACATAAAGGAAAAGGAGATGATAAACGTCAAAATATTGCTAAATTCGATGATTTTTCGTACGAAACAAAATGCAAGAAAACTTGCTTATAATGCATTATTATGCGAAATTCTGAGATTTGAAGGCCAAATCACATATCGTGATACTACATGAAATAGTGTCGAAATAATGGTAAAAATGAATATATATAAGTAAAATCAAACTACATGAAAAACGTGAAAAAATCACTATTTACCCATATTTAAAGATTTTAACTTCAAATCATAGAGCGAGGTTTCATATTTGTTAGATCCAAGAAAAGACATATGACAATGTTGTTTCCAATACAAATGATAAAAACCAATGGAATTAACTAAAATGTTCCTGATTTTCCGTTTATATTACCGATGGAAGATGTACACGTAAAACCGCCCTTATCCGGCTGAAACGTCGATATATGCAATAAAAACCGAACATCTCCCCTTTTCAATATCCTACTCAGTATTTTAACGAGAAACAAATGGTTGATTGAAAATAAAGTATTTAAGGTTAATTTCTAATCAATTATGTGTTTGCATCATTTTTATCGTATATATAATGAATTAATAACAATAAACTGAAAATTCACAAAAACGTGGAAAAACGGCAAAATATTGCCTAGTTCGATGATAATTTGTTTAAATCACATAGAGGAAAAGGGGATGATAAACGTCAAAATATTGCTATATTCGATGATTTTTCGTACAAAACAAAATGCAAGAAAACTTGCTTAAAATGCAATATTATGCGAAATTCTGAGATTTGAAGGCCAAATCACACATCGTGATACTACATGAAATAGTATCGAAATATTGGTAAAAATGAATATATATACGTAATATCAAACTACATGAAAAACGTGAAAAAGTCTCTATTTAACCATATTTGAGGATTTTAACTTCAAATCATAGAGCGAGGTTTGTATTATATAGATCCAAGAAAAGACATATGACAATGTTGTTTCCAATACAAATTATAAAAACAAATGTGTTTTCATTAGAATTAACTTAAATGTTCCTGATTTTCCGTTTATATTACCGATGGAAAATGTACACGTAAAACCGCTCTAATCCGGCTGAAACGTCGATATATGCAATAAAAACCAAACTTATCCCCTTTTCAATATCCTACTCAGTATTTTAACGAGAAACAAATGGTTGATTGAAAATAAAGTATTTAAGGTTAATTTCTAATCAATTATGTGTTTGCATCATTTTTATCGTATATATAATGAATTAATAACAATAAACTGAAAATTCACAAAAACGTGGAAAAACGGCAAAATATTGCCTAATTCGATGATATTTTGTTAAAATCACATAAAGAAAAAAGGGATGATAAACGTCAAAATATTCCTAAATTCGATGATTTTTCGTACGAAACAAAATGCAAGAAAACTTACTTAAATGCATTATTACGCGAATTTCTGAGATTTGAAGGCCAAATCACATATCGTGATACTACATGAAATAGTGTCGAAATAATGGTAAAAATGAATATATATACGTAATATCAAACTACATGAAAAACGTGAAAAAGTCACTATATAACCATATTTGAGGATTTTAAGTTCAAATCATAGAGCGAGGTTTCGTATTATTTAGATCCAAGAAAAGACATATGACAATGTTGTTTCCAATAAAAATTATAAAAATCAATGTGTTTTCATTAGAATTAACTAAAATGTTCCTGATTTTCCGTTTATATTACCGATGGAAGATGTATACGAAAACATCTCTATTCTGGCTGAAACGTCGATATATGCAATAAAAACCGAACTTATCCTCTTTTCAATATCCTACTCAGTATTTTAACGAGAAACAAATGGTTGATTGAAAATAAAGTATTTAAGGTTAATTTCTAATCAATTATGTGTTTGCATCATTTTTATCGTATATATAATGAATTAATAACAATAAACTGAAAATTCACAAAAACGTGGAAAAACGGCAAAATATTGCCTAATTCGATGATATTTTGTTTAAATCACATAAAGGAAAAGGGGATGATAACAAAATGCAAGAAAACTTGCTTAAAATGCATTATTATGCGAATTTCTGCGATTTGAAGGCCAAATCACATATCGTGATACGACATGAAATAGTGTCGAAATATTGGTAAAAATGAATATATATACGTAATATCAAACTACATGAAAAACGTGAAAAAGTCTCTATTTAACCATATTTGAGGATTTTAACTTCAAATTGTAGAGCGAGGTTTGTATTATATAGACCTAAGAAAAGACATATGATAATGTTGTTTCCAATACAAATTATAAAAACCAATGTGTTTTCATTAGAATTAACTAAAATGTTCCTGATTTTCCGTTTATATTACCAATGGAAAATGTACACGTAAAACCGCTCTAATCCGGCTGAAACGTCGATATATGCAATAAAAACCGAACTTATCCCCATTTCAATATCCTACTCAGTATTTAAACGAGAAACAAATGGTTGATTGAAAATAAAGTATTTAAGGTTAATTTCTAATCAATTATGTGTTTGCATCATTTTTATCGAATATATAATGAATTAATAAAAATAAACTGAAAATTCACAAAAACGTGGAAAAACGGCAAAATATTGCCTAATTCGATGATATTTTGTTTAAAACACATAAAGGAAAAGGGGATGATAAACGTCAAAATATTGCTAAATTCGATGATTTTTCGTACGAAACAAAATGCAAGAAAACTTGCTTAAAATGCATTATTACGCGAAATTCTGAGATTTGAAGGCCAAATCACATATCGTGATACTACATGAAATAGTGTCGAAATATTGGTAAAAATGAATATATATACGTAATATCAAACTACATGAAAAACGTCAAAAAAGTCACTATATAACCATATTTGAGGATTTTAACTTCAAATCATAGAGCGAGGTTTCGTATTATTTAGATCCAAGAAAAGACATATGACAATGTTGTTTCCAATAAAAATGATAAATATCAATGTGTTTTCATTAGAATTAACTAAAATGTTCCTGATTTTCCGTTTATATTACCGATGGAAGATGTACACGAAAACATCTCTATTCCGGCTGAAACGTCGATATATGCAATAAAAACAGAACTTCTCCCCTTTTCAATATCTTGCTCAGTATTTTAACGAGAAACAAATAGTTGATTGAAAATGAAGTATTTAATGTTATTATCTAATCAATTAATTGTTTGCATCATTTTTATCGTATATATAATGAATTAATACCCATAAACTGAAAATTCACAAAAACGTAGGAAAACAGCAAAATATTGCTTAATTCGATGATATTTTGTTTAATTCACATACAGGAAAAGGGGATGGTAAACGTCAAAATATTGCTAAATTCGATGATTTTTCGTACGAAACAAAATGCAAGAATATTGCTTTAAATGCAATATTATGCGAAATTCTAAGATTTGACGGCCAAATCACATATCGTGATACTACATGAAATAGTATCGAAATATTGGTAAAAATGAATATATATACGTAATATCAAACTACATGAAAAACGTGAAAAAATCACTATTTACCCATATTTGAGGATTTTACTTCAAATCATAGAGCGAGGTTTCATATTATCTAGATCCAAGAAAAGACATATGACAATGTTGTTTCCAATACAAATGATAAAAACCAATTGAATTAACTAAAATGTTCCTGATTTTCCGTTTATATTACCGATGGAAGATGTACACGTAAAACCGCTAATCCGGCTGAAACGTCGATATATGCAATAAAAACCGAACATCTCCCCTTTTCAATATCCTACTCAGTATTTTAACGAGAAACAAACGGTTGATTGAAAATAAAGTATTTAAGGTTAATTTCTAATCAATTATGTGTTTGCATCATTTTTATCGTATATATAATGAATTAATAACAATAAACTGAAAATTCACAAAAACGTTGAAAAACGGCAAAATATTGCCTAATTCGATGATAATTTGTTTAAATCACATAGAGGAAAAGGGGATGATAAACGTCAAAATATTGCTATATTCGATGATTTTTCGTACAAAACAAAATGCAAGAAAACTTGCTTAAAATGCAATATTATGCGAAATTCTGAGATTTGAAGGCCAAATCACACATCGTGATACTACATGAAATAGTATCGAAATATTGGTAAAAATGAATATATTTACTTAGTATCAAACTACATGATTAACGTGAAAAAGTCACAATTTTACCAAATTTGAGGATTTTAACTTCAAATCATAGAGCGAGGTTTCGTATTATTTAGATCCAATAAAATACATATGACAATGTTGTTTCCAATAAAAATTATAGAAAAAATGTGTTTTCATTAGAATTAACTAAAATGTTCTTGATTTTCCGTTTATATTACCGATGGAAGATGTACACGTAAAACCGTTTTAATCCGGCTAAAACGTCGATATATGCAATAAAAACCGACCTTCTCCCCTTCTCAATATCTTACTGAGTATTTTAACGAGAAACAAATAGATGATTGAAAATGAAGTATTTAAGGTTATTATCTAATCAATTATGTGTTTGCATTATTTTTATCGTATATATAATGAATTAATAACAATAAACTAAAAATTCATAGAAACGTGGAAAAACGGCAAAATATTGCCTAATTCGATGATAATTTGTTTAAATCACATAAAGGAAAAGAGGATGATAAACGTCAAAATATTGCTAAATTCGATGATTTTTCGTACGAAACAAAATGCAAGAAAACTTGCTTAAAATGCAATATTTTGCGAAATTTTGAGATTTGAAGGCCAAATCACATATCGTGATACTACATGAAATAGTATCGAAATATTGGTAAAAATGAATATATTTACGTAATATCAAACTACATGAAAAACGTGAAAAAGTCACTTTTTAACCATATTTGAGGATTTTAACTTCGAATCATAGAGCGAGGTTTCGTATTATTTAGATCCAAGAAAAGACATATGACAATGTTGTTTCCAATACAAATGATAAAAATCAATGTGTTTTCATTAGAATTAACTAAAATGTTCCTGATTTTCCGTTTATATTACCGATGGAAGATGTACACGAAAACCGCTCAATTCTGGCTGAAACGTCGATATATGCAATAAAAACCGAACTTGTCCTCTTTTCAATATCCTACTCAGTATTTTAACGAGAAACAAATGGTTGATTGAAAATAAAGTATTTAAGGTTAATTTCTAATCAATTATGTGTTTGCATCATTTTTATCGTATATATAATGAATTAATAACAATAAACTGAAAATTCACAAAAACGTGGAAAAACGGCAAAATATTGCCTAATTCGATGATATTTTGTTTAAAACACATAAAGGAAAAGGGGATGATAAACGTCAAAATATTGCTAAATTCGATGATTTTTCGTACGAAACAAAATGCAAGAAAACTTGCTTAAAATGCATTATTACGCGAAATTCTGAGATTTGAAGGCCAAATCACATATCGTGATACTACATGAAATAGTGTCGAAATATTAGTAAAAATGAATATATATACGTAATATCAAACTACATGAAAAACGTCAAAAAAGTCACTATATAACCATATTTGAGGATTTTAACTTCAAATCATAGAGCGAGGTTTCGTATTATTTAGATCCAAGAAAAGACATATGACAATGTTGTTTCCAATAAAAATGATAAATATCAATGTGTTTTCATTAGAATTAACTAAAATGTTCCTGATTTTCCGTTTATATTACCGATGGAAGATGTACACGAAAACATCTCTATTCCGGCTGAAACGTCGATATATGCAATAAAAACAGAACTTCTCCCCTTTTCAATATCTTGCTCAGTATTTTAACGAGAAACAAATAGTTTATTGAAAATGAAGTATTTAATGTTATTATCTAATCAATTATGTGTTTGCATCATTTTTATCGTATATATAATGAATTAATACCCATAAACTGAAAATTCACAAAAACGTGGGAAAACAGCAAAATATTGCTTAATTCGATAATATTTTGTTTAATTCACATACAGGAAAAGGGGATGATAAACGTCAAAATAATGCTAAATTCGATGATTTTTCGTACGAAACAAAATGCAAGAATATTGCTTAAAATGCAATATTATGCGAAATTCTGAGATTTGACGGCCAAATCACATATCGTGATACTACATGAAATAGTATCGAAATATTGGTAAAAATGAATATATATACGTAATATCAAACTACATGAAAAACGTGAAAAAATCACTATTTACCCATATTTGAGGATTTTAACTTCAAATCATAGAGCGAGGTTTCATATTATCTAGATCCAAGAAAAGACATATGACAATGTTGTTTCCAATACAAATGATAAAAACCAATGGAATTAACTAAAATGTTCCTGATTTTCCGTTTATATTACCGATGGAAGATGTACACGTAAAACCGCTAATCCGGCTGAAACGTCGATATATGCAATAAAAACCGAACATCTCCCCTTTTCAATATCCTACTCAGTATTTTAACGAGAAACAAACGGTTGATTGAAAATAAAGTATTTAAGGTTAATTTCTAATCAATTATGTGTTTGCATCATTTTTATCGTATATATAATGAATTAATAACAATAAACTGAAAATTCACAAAAACGTTGAAAAACGGCAAAATATTGCCTAATTCGATGATAATTTGTTTAAATCACATAGAGGAAAAGGGGATGATAAACGTCAAAATATTGCTATATTCGATGATTTTTTGTACAAAACAAAATGCAAGAAAACTTGCTTAAAATGCAATATTATGCGAAATTCTGAAATTTGAAGGCCAAATCACACATCGTGATACTACATGAAATAGTATCGAAATATTGGTAAAAATGAATATATTTACGTAGTATCAAACTACATGATTAACGTGAAAAAGTCACAATTTTACCAAATTTGAGGATTTTAACTTCAAATCATAGAGCGAGGTTTCGTATTATTTAGATCCAATAAAAGACATATGACAATGTTGTTTCCAATACAAATGATAAAAAACAATGTGTTTTCATTAGAATTAACTAAAATGTTCTTGATTTTCCGTTTATATTACCGATGGAAAATGTACACGTAAAACCGCTCTAATCCGGCTGAAACGTCGATATATGCAATAAAAACCGAACTTCTTCCCTTTTCAATATCTTACTGAGTATTTTAACGAGAAACAAATAGATGATTGAAAATGAAGTATTTAAGGTTATTATCTAATCAATTATGTGTTTGCATTATTTTTATCGTATATATAATGAATTAATAACAATAAACTGAAAATTCACAGAAACGTGGAAAAACGGCAAAATATTGCCTAATTCGATGATAATTTGTTTAAATCATATAAAGGAAAAGGGGATGAGAAACGTCAAAATATTGCTGAATCCGATGATTTTTCGTACGAAACAAAATGCAAGAAAACTTGCATTTCAAAAAGAGATTTGAAGGCCAAATCACATATCGTGATACTACATGAAATAGTATCGAAATATTGGTAAAAATGAATATATTTACGTAATATCAAACTACATGAAAAACGTGAAAAAGTCACTTTTTAACCATATTTGAGGATTTTAACTTCAAATCATAGAGCGAGGTTTCGTATTATTTAGATCCAAGAATAGACATATGACAATGTTGTTTCCAATACAAATGATAAAAATCAATGTGTTTTCATTAGAATTAACTAAAATGTTCCTGATTTTCCGTTTATATTACCGATGGAAGATGTACACGAAAACCGCTCAATTCTGGCTGAAACGTCGATATATGCAATAAAAACCGAACTTATCCTCTTTTCAATATCCTACTCAGTATTTTAACGAGAAACAAATGGTTGATTGAAAATAAAGTATTTAAGGTTAATTTCTAATCAATTATGTGTTTGCATCATTTTTATCGTATATATAATGAATTAATAACAATAAACTGAAAATTCACAAAAACGTGGAAAAACGGCAAAATATTGCCTAATTCGATGATATTTTGTTTAAATCACATAAAGGAAAAGGGGATGATAACAAAATGCAAGAAAACTTGCTTAAAATGCATTATTATGCGAATTTCTGCGATTTGAAGGCCAAATCACATATCGTGATACGACATGAAATAGTGTCGAAATATTGGTAAAAATGAATATATATACGTAATATCAAACTACATGAAAAACGTGAAAAAGTCTCTATTTAACCATATTTGAGGATTTAAACTTCAAATCGTAGAGCGAGGTTTGTATTATATAGATCCAAGAAAAGACATATGACAATGTTGTTTCCAATACAAATTATAAAAACCAATGTGTTTTCATTAGAATTAACTAAAATGTTCCTGATTTTCCGTTTATATTACCAATGGAAAATGTACACGTAAAACCGCTCTAATCCGGCTGAAACGTCGATATATGCAATAAAAACCGAACTTATCCCCTTTTCAATATCCTACTCAGTATTTTAACGAGAAACAAATGGTTGATTGAAAATAAAGTATTTAAGGTTAATTTCTAATCAATTATGTGCTTGCATCATTTTTATCGAATATATAATGAATTAATAACAATAAACTGAAAATTCACAAAAACGTGGAAAAACGGCAAAATATTGCCTAATTCGATGATATTTTGTTTAAAACACATAAAGGAAAAGGGGATGATAAACGTCAAAATATTGCTAAATTCGATGATTTTTCGTACGAAACAAAATGCAAGAAAACTTGCTTAAAATGCATTATTACGCGAAATTCTGAGATTTGAAGGCGAAATCACATATCGTGATACTACATGAAATAGTGTCGAAATATTGGTAAAAATGAATATATATACGTAATATCAAACTACATGAAAAACGTCAAAAAAGTCACTATATAACCATATATGAGGATTTTAACTTCAAATCATAGAGCGAGGTTTCGTATTATTTAGATCCAAGAAAAGACATATGACAATGTTGTTTCCAATAAAAATGATAAATATCAATGTGTTTTCATTAGAATTAACTAAAATGTTCCTGATTTTCCGTTTATATTACCGATGGAAGATGTACACGAAAACATCTCTATTCCGGCTGAAACGTCGATATATGCAATAAAAACAGAACTTCTCCCCTTTTCAATATCTTGCTCAGTATTTTAACGAGAAACAAATAGTTGATTGAAAATGAAGTATTTAATGTTATTATCTAATCAATTATGTGTTTGCATCATTTTTATCGAATATATAATGAATTAATAACTATAAACTGAAAATTCACAAAAACGTGGAAAAACGGCAAAATATTGCCTAATTCGATGATATTTTGTTTAAAACACATAAAGGAAAAGGGGATGATAAACGTCAAAATATTGCTAAATTCGATGATTTTTCGTACAAAACAAAATGCAAGAAAACTTGCTTAAAATGCATTATTATGCGAAATTCTGAGATTTGTAGGCCAAATCACACATCGTGAAATATGAAATAGTATCGAAATATTGGTAAAAATGAATATATTTACGTAATATCAAACTACATGATTAACGTGAAAAAGTCACAATTTTACCAAATTTGAGGATTTTAACTTCAAATCATAGAGCGAGGTTTCGTATTATTTAGATCCAATAAAATACATATGACAATGTTGTTTCCAATAAAAATTATAGAAAAAATGTGTTTTCATTAGAATTAACTAAAATGTTCTTGTTTTTTCGTTTATATTACCGATGGAAGATGTACACGTAAAACCGCTTTAATCCGGCTAAAACGTCGATATATGCAATAAAAACCGACCTTCTCCCCTTCTCAATATCTTACTGAGTATTTTAACGAGAAACAAATAGATGATTGAAAATGAAGTATTTAAGTTATTATCTAATCAATTACGTGTTTGCATTATTTTTATCGTATATATAATGAATTAATAACAATAAACTGAAAATTCACAGAAACGTGGAAAAACGGCAAAATATTTCCTAATTCGATGATAATTTGTTTAAATCACATAAACGAAAAGAGGATGATAAACGTCAAAATATTGCTAAATTCGATGATTTTTCGTGCGAAACAAAATGCAAGAAAACTTGCTTAAAATGCAATATTTTGCGAAATTCTGAGATTTGAAGGCCAAATCACATATCGTGATACTACATGAAATAGTATCGAAATATTGGTAAAAATTAATATATTTACGTAATATCAAACTACATGAAAAACGTGAAAAAGTCACTTTTTAACCATATTTGAGGATTTTAACTTCGAATCATAGAGCGAGGTTTCGTATTATTTAGATCCAAGAAAAGACATATGACAATGTTGTTTCCAATACAAATGATAAAAATCAATGTGTTTTCATTAGAATTAACTAAAATGTTCCTGATTTTCCGTTTATATTACCGATGGAAGATGTACACGAAAACCGCTCAATTCTGGCTGAAACGTCGATATATGCAATAAAAACCGAACTTGTCCTCTTTTCAATATCCTACTCAGTATTTTAACGAGAAACAAATGGTTGATTGAAAATAAAGTATTTAAGGTTAATTTCTAATCAATTATGTGTTTGCATCATTTTTATCGTATATATAATGAATTAATAACAATAAACTGAAAATTCACAAAAACGTGGAAAAACGGCAAAATATTGCCTAATTCGATGATATTTTGTTTAAATCACATAAAGGAAAAGGGGATGATAACAAAATGCAAGAAAACTTGCTTAAAATGCATTATTATGCGAATTTCTGCGATTTGAAGGCCAAATCACATATCGTGATACGACATGAAATAGTGTCGAAATATTGGTAAAAATGAATATATATACGTAATATCAAACTACATGAAAAACGTGAAAAAGTCTCTATTTAACCATATTTGAGGATTTTAACTTCAAATCGTAGAGCGAGGTTTGTATTATATAGATCCAAGAAAAGACATATGACAATGTTGTTTCCAATACAAATTATAAAAACCAATGTGTTTTCATTAGAATTAACTAAAATGTTCCTGATTTTCCGTTTATATTACCAATGGAAAATGTACACATAAAACCGCTCTAATCCGGCTGAAACGTCGATATATGCAATAAAAACCGAACTTATCCCCTTTTCAATATCCTACTCAGTATTTAAACGAGAAACAAATGGTTGATTGAAAATAAAGTATTTAAGGTTAATTTCTAATCAATTATGTGTTTGCATCATTTTTATCGTATATATAATGAATTAATAACAATAAACTGAAAATTCACAAAAACGTGGAAAAACGGCAAAATATTGCCTAATTCGATGATATTTTGTTCAAAACACATAAAGGAAAAGGGGATGATAAACGTCAAAATATTGCTAAATTCGATGATTTTTCGTACGAAACAAAATGCAAGAAAACTTGCTTAAATGCATTATTATGCGAAATTCTGAGATTTGTAGGCTAAATTACACATCGTGATACTACATGAAATAGTATCGAAATATTGGTAAAAATGAATATATTTACGTAATATCAAACTACATGATTAACGTGAAAAAGTCACAATTTTACCAAATTTGAGGATTTTAACTTCAAATCATAGAGCGAGGTTTCGTATTATTTAGATCCAATAAAATACATATGACAATGTTGTTTCCAATAAAAATTATAGAAAAAATGTGTTTTCATTAGAATTAACTAAAATGTTCTTGTTTTTTCGTTTATATTACCGATGGAAGATGTACACGTAAAACCGCTTTAATCCGGCTAAAACGTCGATATATGCAATAAAAACCGACCTTCTCCCCTTATCAATATCTTACTGAGTATTTTAACGAGAAACAAATAGATGATTGAAAATGAAGTATTTAAGTTATTATCTAATCAATTATGTGTTTGCATTATTTTTATCGTATATATAATGAATTAATAACAATAAACTGAAAATTCACAGAAACGTGGAAAAACGGCAAAATATTGCCTAATTCGATGATAATTTGTTTAAATCACATAAAGGAAAAGAGGATGATAAACGTCAAAATATTGCTAAATTCGATGATTTTTCGTACGAAACAAAATGCAAGAAAACTTGCTTAAAATGCAATATTTTGCGAAATTCTGAGATTTGAAGGCCAAATCACATATCGTGATACTACATGAAATAGTATCGAAATATTGGTAAAAATGAATATATTTACGTAATATCAAACTACATGAAAAACGTGAAAAAGTCACTTTTTAACCATATTTGAAGATTTTAACTTCGAATCATAGAGCGAGGTTTCGTATTATTTAGATCCAAGAAAAGACATATGACAATGTTGTTTCCAATACAAATGATAAAAATCAATGTTTTTTCATTAGAATTAACTAAAATGTTCCTGATTTTCCGTTTATATTACCGATGGAAGATGTACACGAAAACCGCTACATTCTGGCTGAAACGTCGATATATGCAATAAAAACCGAACTTATCCTCTTTTCAATATCCTACTCAGTATTTTAACGAGAAACAAATGGTTGATTGAAAATAAAGTATTTAAGGTTAATTTCTAATCAATTATGTGTTTGCATCATTTTTATCGTATATATAATGAATTAATAACAATAAACTGAAAATTCACAAAAACGTGGAAAAACGGCAAAATATTGCCTAATTCGATGATATTTTGTTTAAATCACATAAAGGAAAAGGGGATGATAACAAAATGCAAGAAAACTTGCTTAAAATGCATTATTATGCGAATTTCTGCGATTTGAAGGCCAAATCACATATCGTGATACTACATGAAATAGTGTCGAAATATTGGTAAAAATTAATATATATACGTAATATCAAACTACATGAAAAACGTCAAAAAAGTCACTATATAACCATATTTGAGGATTTTAACTTCAAATCATAGAGCGAGGTTTCGTATTATTTAGATCTAAGAAAAGACATATGACAATGTTGTTTCCAATAAAAATGATAAATATCAATGTGTTTTCATTAGAATTAACTAAAATGTTCCTGATTTTCCGTTTATATTACCGATGGAAGATGTACACGAAAACATCTCTATTCCGGCTGAAACGTCGATATATGCAATAAAAACAGAACTTCTCCCCTTTTCAATATCTTGCTCAGTATTTTAACGAGAAACAAATAGTTGATTGAAAATGAAGTATTTAATGTTATTATCTAATCAATTATGTGTTTGCATCATTTTTATCGTATATATAATTAATATATATATAATATAATTAATACCCATAAACTGAAAATTCACAAAAACGTGGGAAAACAGCAAAATATTGCTTAATTCGATGATATTTTGTTTAATTCACATACAGGAAAAGGGGATGATAAACGTCAAAATATTGCTAAATTCGATGATTTTTCGTACGAAACAAAATGCAAGAAAACTTGCTTAAAATGCAATATTTTGCGAAATTCTGAGATTTGACGGCCAAATCACATATCGTGATACTACATGAAATAGTATCGAAATATTGGTAAAAATCAATATATATATGTAATATCAAACTACGTGAAAAACGTGAAAAAATCACTATTTACCCATATTTGAGAATTTTTACTTCAAATCATAGAGCGAGGTTTCATATTATCTAGATCCAAGAAAAGACATATGACAATGTTGTTTCCAATACAAATGATAAAAACCAATGGAATTAACTAAAATGTTCCTGATTTTCCGTTTATATTACCGATGGAAGATGTACACGTAAAACCGCTAATCCGCCTGAAACGTCGATATATGCAATAAAAACCGAACATCTCCCCTTTTCAATATCCTACTCAGTATTTTAACGAGAAACAAACGGTTGATGAAAATAAAGTATTTAAGGTTAATTTCTAATCAATTATGTGTTTGCATCATTTTTATCGTATATATAATGAATTAATAACAATAAACTGAAAATTCACAAAAACGTTGAAAAACGGCAAAATATTGCCTAATTCGACGATAATTTGTTTAAATCACATAGAGGAAAAGGGGATGATAAACGTCAAAATATTGCAATATTCGATGATTTTTCGTACAAAACAAAATGCAAGAAAACTTGCTTAAAATGCAATATTATGCGAAATTCTGAGATTTGAAGGCCAAATCACACATCGTGATACTACATGAAATAGTATCGAAATATTGGTAAAAATGAATATATTTACGTAGTATCAAACTACATGATTAACGTGAAAAAGTCACAATTTTACCAAATTTGAGGATTTTAACTTCAAATCATAGAGCGAGGTTTCGTATTATTTAGATCCAATAAAAGACATATGACAATGTTGTTTCCAATACAAATGATAAAAACCAATGGAATTAACTAAAATGTTCCTGATTTTCCGTTTATATTACCGATGGAAGATGCAAGAAAAGTCTTATGACAATGTTGTTTCCAATACAAATGATAAAAATCAATGTAATACGTAATGATATACGTAATATCAAACTTCATGAAAAACGTGAAAAAGTCACTATATAACCATATTTGAGGATTTTAACTTCAAATCATAGAGCGAGGTTTCATATTATTTAGATCCAAGAAAAGACATATGACAATGTTGTTTCCAATACAAATGATAAAAACCAATGGAATTAACTAAAATGTTCCTGATTTTCCGTTTATATTACCGATGGAAGATGTACACGAAAACCGCTCAATTCGGGCTGAAACGTCGATATATGCAATAAAAACCGAACTTCTCCCCTTTTCAATATCCTACTCAGTATTTTAACAAGAAACAAATGGCTGATTGAAAATGAAGCATTTAAGGTTATTATCTAATCAATTATGTGTTTGCATCATTTTTATCGTATATTTAATGAATAATTAACAATAAACTGAAAATTCACAAAAAAGTGGAAAAACGGCAAAATATTGCCTAATTCGATGATATTTTGTTTAAGTAACATAAAGGAAAAGGGGATGATAAACGTCAAAATATTGCTAAATTCGATGATTTTTCGTACGAAACAAAATGTAAGAAAACTTGCTTAAAATGCATTATTATGCGAAATTCTGATATTTGAAGGCCAAATCACATATCGTGATACTACATGAAATAGTGTCTAAATATTGGTAAAAATGAATATATATACGTAATATCAAACTTCATGAAAAACGTGAAAAAGTCACTATATAACCATATTTGAGGATTTTAACTTCAAATCATAGAGCGAGGTTTCATATTATTTAGAAACCAAAATATTGCAATATTCGATAATTTTTCGTACAAAACAAAATGCAAGAAAACTTGCTTAAAATGCAATATTATGCGAAATTCTGAGATTTGAAGGCCAAATCACACATCGTGATACTACATGAAATAGTATCGAAATATTGGTAAAAATGAATATATTTACGTAGTATCAAACTACATGATTAACGTGAAAAAGTCACAATTTTACCAAATTTGAGGATTTTAACTTCAAATCATAGAGCGAGGTTTCGTATTATTTAGATCCAATAAAAGACATATGACAATGTTGTTTCCAATACAAATGATAAAAAACAATGTGTTTTCATTAGAATTAACTAAAATGTACTTGATTTTCCGTTTATTTTACCGATGGAAGATGTACACGTAAAACCGCTTTAATCCGGCTAAAACGTCGATATATGCAATAAAAACCGAACTTCTTCCCTTTTCAATATCTTACTGAGTATTTTAACGAGAAACAAATATATGATTGAAAATGAAGTATTTAAGGTTATTATCTAATGAATTATGTGTTTGCATTATTTTTATCGTATATATAATGAATTAATACCCATAGACTGAAAATTCACAGAAACGTGGAAAAACGGCAAAATATTGCCTAATTCGATGATATTTTGTTTAAATCACATAAAGGAAAAGGAGATGATAAACGTCAAAATATTGCTAAATTCGATGATTTTTCGTACGAAACAAAATGCAAGAAAACTTGCTTATAATGCATTATTATGCGAAATTCTGAGATTTGAAGGCCAAATCACATATCGTGATTTGAAATAGTGTCGAAATATTGGTAAAAATGAATATATATACGTAATATCAAACTACATGAAAAACGTGAAAAAGTCTCTATTTAACCATATTTGAGGATTTTAACTTCAAATCATAGAGCGAGGTTTGTATTATATAGATCCAGGAAAAGACATATGACAATGTTTTTTCCAATACAAATTATAAAAACAAATGTGTTTTCATTAGAATTAACTAAAATGTTCCTGATTTTCCGTTTATATTACCGATGGAAGATGTACACGTAAAACCGCTCTAATCCGGCTGAAACGTCGATATATGCAATAAAAACCAAACTTATCCCCTTTTCAATATCCTACTCAGTATTTTAACGAGAAACAAATGGTTGATTGAAAATAAAGTATTTAAGGTTAATTTCTAATCAATTATGTGTTTGCATCATTTTTATCGTATATATAATGAATTAATAACAATAAACTGAAAATTCACAAAAACGTGGAAAAACGGCAAAATATTGCCTAATTCGATGATATTTTGTTAAAATCACATAAAGAAAAAAGAGATGATAAAGGTCAAAATATTGCTAAATTCGATGATTTTTCGTAAGAAACAAAATGCAAGAAAACTTGCTTAAATGCATTATTACGCGAAATTCTGAGATTTGAAGGCCAAATCACATATCGTGATACTACATGAAATAGTGTCGAAATATTGGTAAAAATGAATATATATACGTAATATCAAACTACATGAAAAACGTGAAAAAGTCACTATATAACCATATTTGAGGATTTTAACTTCAAATCATAGAGCGAGGTTTCGTATTATTTAGATCCAAGAAAAGACATATGAAAATGTTTTTTCCAATAAAAATGATAAAAATCAATGTGTTTTCATTAGAATTAACTAAAATGTTCCTGATTTTCCGTTTATATTACCGATGGAAGATGTACACGAAAACATCTCTATTCCGGCTGAAACGTCGTTATATGCAATAAAAACAGAACTTCTCCCCTTTTCAATATCTTACTCAGTATTTTAACGAGAAACAAAAGTTGATTGAAAATAAAGTATTTAAGGTTAATTTCTAATCAATTATGTGTTTGCATAATTTTTATCGTATATATAATGAATTAATAACAATAAACTGAAAATTCACAAAAACATGGAAAAATTGCAAAATATTGCCTAGTTCGATGATAATTTGTTTAAATCACATGGAGGAAAAGGGGATGATAAACGTCAAAATATTGTTATATTCGATGATTTTTCGTACAAAACAAAATGCAAGAAAACTTGCTTAAAATGCAATATTATGCGAAATTCTGAGATTTGAAGGCCAAATCACACATCGTGATACTACATGAAATAGTATCGAAATATTGGTAAAAATGAATATATTTACGTAATATCAAACTACATGATTAACGTGAAAAAGTCACAATTTTACCAAATTTGAGGATTTTAACTTCAAATCATAGAGCGAGGTTTCGTATTATTTAGATCCAATAAAAGACATATGACAACGTTGTTTCCAATACAAATGATAAAAAACAATGTGTTTTCATTAGAATTACCTAAAATGTTCTTGATTTTCCGTTTATATTACCGATGGAAGATATACACGTAAAACCGCTTTAATCCGGCTAAAACGTCGATATTTGCAATAAAAACCGAACTTCTCCCCTTTTCAATATCTTACTGAGTATTTTAACGAGAAACAAATAGATGATTGAAAATGAAGTATTTAAGGTTATTATCTAATCAATTATGTGTTTGCATTATTTTTATCGTATATATAATGAATTAATAACAATTAACTGAAAATTCACAGAAACGTGGAAAAACGGCAAAATATTGCCTAATTCGATGATAATTGGTTTAAATCACATAAAGGAAAAGAGGATGATAAACGTCAAAATATTGCTAAATTCGATGATTTTTCGTACGAAACATAATGCAAGAAAACTTGCTTAAAATGCAATATTTTGCGAAATTCTGAGATTTGAAGGCCAAATCACTTATCATGATACTACATGAAATAGTATGGAAACATTGGTAAAAATGAATATATTTACGTAATATCAAACTACATGAAAAACGTGAAAAAAGTCACATTTGAACCATATTTGAGGATTTTAACTTCAAATCATAGAGCGAGGTTTCGTATTATTTAGATCCAGGAAAAGACATATGACAATGTTGTTTCCAATACAAATGATAAAAATCAATGTGTTTTCATTAGAATTAACTAAAATGTTCCTGATTTTCCGTTTATATTACCGATGGAAGATGTACACGAAAACCGCTCAATTCCGGCTGAAACGTCTATATAGACGTTTCAGCCGGAATTGAGCGGTTTTCGTGTACATCTTCCATCGGTAATATAAACGGAAAATCAGGAACATTTTAGTTAATGCAAAAAAAAACGAACTTCTCCCCTTTTCAATATCCTACTCAGTATTTTAACAAGAAACAAATGATTGATTGAAAATGAAGTATTTCAGGTTATTATCTAATCAATTATGTGTTTGCATCATTTTTATCGTATATTTAATGAATAATTAACAATAAACTGAAAATTCACAAAAACGTGGAAAAACGGCAAAATATTGCCTAATTCGATGATATTTTGTTTAAATAACATAAAGGAAAAGGGGATGATAAACGTCAAAATATTGTTAAATTCGATGATTTTTCGTACGAAACAAAATGCAAGAAAACTTGCTTAAAATGCATTATTATGCGAAATTCTGATATTTGAAGGCCAAATCACATATCGTGATACTACATGAAATAGTGTCGAAATATTGGTAAAAATGAATATATATACGTAATATCAAACTACATGAAAAACGTGAAAAAAGTCACTATATAACCATATTTGAGGATTTTAACTTCAAATCATAGACCGAGGTTTCGTATTATTTAGATCCAAGAAAAGACATATGACAATGTTGTTTCCAATAAAAAGGATAAAAATAAATGTGTTTTCATTAGAATTAACTAAAATGTTCCTGATTTTCCGTTTATATTACCGATGGAAGATGTACTCGAAAACATCTCTATTCTGTCTGAAACGTCGATATATGCAATAAAAACCGAACTTCTCCCCTTTTCAATATCTTACTCAGTATTTTAACGAGAAACAAATAGTTGATTGAAAATGAAGTATTTAATGTTATTATCTAATCAATTATGTGTTTGCATCATTTTTATCGTATATATAATGAATTAATACCCATAAACTGAAAATTCACAAAAACGTGGAAAAACGGCAAAATATTGCCTAATTCGATGATAATTTGTTTAAATCACATAGAGGAAAAGGGGATGATAAACGTCAAAATATTGCTATATTCGATGATTTTTCGTACAAAACAAAATGCAAGAAAACTTGCTTAAAATGCAATATTATGCGAAATTCTAAAATTTGAAGGCCAAATCATACATCGTGATACTACATGAAATAGTATCGAAATATTGGTAAAAATGAATATATTTACGTAATATCAAACTACAGGAAAAACGTGAAAAAGTCTCTATTTAACCATATTTGAGGATTTTAACTTCAAATCATAGAGCGAGGTTTGTATTATATAGTTCCAAGAAAAGACATATGACAATGTTGTTTCTAATACAAATTATAAAAACCAATGTGTTTTCATTAGAATTAACTAAAATGTTCCTGATTTTCCGTTTATATTACCGATGGAAGATGTACACGAAAACCGCTCAATTCCGGCTGAAACGTCGATATATGCAATAAAAACCGAACTTCTCCCCTTTTCAATATCCTACTCAGTATTTTAACAAGAAACAAATGGTTGATTGAAAATGAAGTATTTAAGGTTATTATCTAATCAATTATGTGTTTGCATCATTTTTATCGTATATTTAATGAATAATTAACAATAAACTGAAAATTCACAAAAACGTGGAAAAACGGCAAAATATTGCCTAATTCGATGATATTTTGTTTAAATAACATAAAGGAAAAGGGGATGATAAACGTCAAAATATTGCTAAATTCGATGATTTTTCGTACGAAACAAAATGCAAGAAAACTTGCTTAAAATGCATTACTATGCAAAATTCTGAGATTTGAAGGCCAAATCACATATCGTGATACTACATGAAATAGTGTCGAAATATTGGTAAAAATGAATATATATACGTAATATCAAACTACATGAAAAACGTGAAAAAATTCACTATATAACCATATTTGAGGATTTTAACTTCAAATCATAGAGTGAGGTTTCGTATTATTTAGATCCAAGAAAAGACATATGACAATGTTGTTTCCAATAAAAATGATAAAAATAAATGTGTTTTCATTAGAATTAACTAAAATGTTCCTGGTTTTCCGTTTATATTACCGATGGAAGATGTACTCGAAAACATCTCTATTCTGGCTGAAACGTCGATATATGCAATAAAAACAGAACTTCTCCCCTTTTCAATATCTTACTCAGTATTTTAACGAGAAACAAATAGTTGATTGAAAATGAAGTATTTAATGTTATTATCTAATCAATTATGTGTTTGCATCATTTTTATCGTATATATAATGAATTAATACCCATCAACTGAAAATTCACAAAAACATGGAAAAACTGCAAAATATTGCCAAATTCGATGATATTTTGTTTAATTCACATAAAGGAAAAGGGGATGATAAACGTCAAAATATTGCTATATTCGATGATTTTTCGTACGAAACAAAATGCAAGAATATTGCCTAAAATGCAATATTATGCGAAATTTTGAGATTTGAAGGCCAAATCACATATCGTGATACTACATGAAATAGTATCGAAATATTGGTAAAAATGAATGTATTTACGTAATATCAAACTACATGAAAAACATGAAAAATCACTATTTACCCTTATTTGAGGATTTTAACTTCAAATCATAGAGCGAGGTTTCATATTATTTAGATCCAAGAAAAGACATATGACAATGTTGTTTCCAATACAAATGATAAAAACAAATGGAAATAACTAAAATGTTCCTGATTTTCCGTTTATATTACCGATGGAAGATGTACACGTAAAACCGCTCTAATACGGCTGAAACGTCGATATATGCAATAAAAACCGAACATCTCCCCTTTTCAATATCCTACTCAGTATTTTAACGAGAAACAAATGGTTGATTGAAAATAAAGTATAAATACTTTATAATACATTATTTAATACTTAAATAACATAAACGTCAAAATATTGCTAAATTCGATGATTTTTCGTACGAAACAAAATGCAAGAAAACTTGCTTAAAATGCATTATTATGCGAAATTCTGAGATTTGAAAGACAAATCACATATCGTGATACTACATGAAATAGTGTCGAAATATTGGTAAAAATGAATATATATACGTAATATCAAACTACATGAAAAACGTGAAAAAAGTCACTATATAACCATATTTGAGGATTTTAACTTCAAATCATAGAGCGAGGTTTCGTATTATTTAGATCCAAGAAAAGACATATGACAATGTTGTTTCCAATAAAAATTATAAAAATCAATGAGTTTTCATTAGAATTAACTAAAATGTTCCTGATTTTCCGTTTATATTACCGATGGAAGATGTACACGAAAACATCTCGATTCCGGCTGAAACGTCGATATATGCAATAAAAACAGAACTTCTCCCCTTTTCAATATCTTACTCAGTATTTTAACGAGAAACAAATAGTTGATTGAAAATGAAGTATTTAATGTTATTATCTAATCAATTATGTGTTTGCATCATTTTTATCGTATATATAATAAATTAATACCCATAAACTGAAAATTCACAAAAACGTGGAAAAACAGCAAAATATTGCCTAATTCGATGATATTTTGTTTAATTCACATAAAGGAAATGGGGATGATAAACGTCAAAATATTGCTAAATTCGATGATTTTTCGTACGAAACAAAATGCAAGAATATTGCTTAAAATGCAATATTATGCGAAATTCTGAGATTTGAAGGCCAAATCACATATCGTGATACTACATGAAATAGTATCGAAATATTGGTAAAAATTAATGTATTTACGTAATATCAAACTACATGAAAAACGTGAAAAAATCACTATTTACCCATATTTGAGGATTTTAACTTCAAATCATAGAGCGAGGTTTCATATTATTTAGATCCAAGAAAAGACATATGACAATGTTGTTTCCAATAGAAATAATAAAAATCAATGGAATTAACTAAAAATGTTCCTGATTTTCCGTTTATATTACCGATGGAAGATGTACACGTAAAACCGCTCTAATCCGCTGAAACGTCGATATATGCAATAAAAATCGAACATCTCCCCTTTTGAATATCCTACTCAGTATTTTTACGAGAAACAAATGGTTGATTGAAAATAAAGTGTTTAAGGTTAATTTCTAATCAATTATGTGTTTGCATCATTTTTATCGTATATTTAATGAATTAATAACAATAAACTGAAAATTCACAAAAACGTGGAAAAACGGAAAAAAATATTGCCTAATTCGATGATAATTTGTTTAAATCACATAGAGGAAAAGGGGATGATAAACGTCAAAATATTGCTATATTCGATGATTTTTCGTTCAAAACAAAATGCAAGAAAACTTGCTTAAAATGCAATATTATGCGAAATTCTGAGATTTGAAGGCCAAATCACACATCTTGATACTACATGAAATAGTATCGAAATATTGGTAAAAATGAATATATTTACGTAATATCAAACTACATGATTAACGTGAAAAAGTCACAATTTTACCAAATTTGAGGATTTTAACTTCAAATCATAGAGCGAGGTTTCGTATTATTTAGATCCAATAAAAGACATATGACACTGTTGTTTCCAATACAAATGATAAAAAACAATGTGTTTTCATTAGAATTAACTAAAATGTTCTTGATTTTCCGTTTATATTACCGATGGAAGATGTACACGTAAAACCGCTTTAATCCGGCTAAAACGTCGATATATGCAATAAAAACCGAACTTCTCCCCTTTTCAATATCTTACTGAGTATTTTAACGAGAAACAAATAGATGATTGAAATCGAAGTATTTAAGGTTATTATCTAATCAATTATGTGTTTGCATTATTTTTATCGTATATACAATAAATTAATAACAATAAATTGAAAATTCACAGAAACGTGGAAAATCGGCAAAATATTGCCTAATTCGATGATAATTTGTTTAAATCAGATAAAGGAAAAGGGGATGATAAACGTCAAAATATTGCTAAATTCGATGATTTTTCGTACGAAACAAAATGCAAGAAAACTTGCTTAAAATGCAATTTTTGCGAAATTCTGAGATTTGAAGGCCAAATCACATATCGTGATACTACATGAAATAGTATCGAAATATTGGTAAAAATGAATATATTTACGTAATATCAAACTACATGAAAAACGTGAAAAAGTCTCTATTTAACCATATTTGAGGATTTTAACTTCAAATCATAGAGCGAGGTTTGTATTATATAGTTACAAGAAAAGACATATGACAATGTTGTTTCTAATACAAATTATAAAAACCAATGTGTTTTCATTAGAATTAACTAAAATGTTCCTGATTTTCCGTTTATATTACCGATGGAAGATGTACACGAAAACCGCTCAATTCCGGCTGAAACGTCGATATATGCAATAAAAACTGAACTTCTCCTCTTTTCAATATCCTACTCAGTATTTTAACAAGAAACAAATGGTTGATTGAAAATAAAGTATTTAAGATTAATTTCTAATCAATTATGTGTTTGCATCATTTTTATCGTATATATAATGAATTAATAACAATAAACTGAAAATTCACAAAAACGTTGAAAAACGGCAAAATATTGCCTAATTCGATGATAATTTGTTTAAATCACATAAAGGAAAAGGGGATGATAAACGTCAAAATATTGCTAAATTCGATGATTTTTCGTACGAAACAAAATGCAAGAAAACTTGCTTAAAATGCATTACTATGCAAAATTCTGAGATTTGAAGGCCAAATCACATATCGTGATACTACATGAAATAGTGTCGAAATATTGGTAAAAATGAATATATATACGTAATATCAAACTACATGAAAAACGTGAAAAAAGTCACTATATAACCATATTTGAGGATTTTAACTTCAAATCATAGAGCGAGGTTTCATATTATTTAGATCCAAGAAAAGACATATGACAATGTTGTTTCCAATACAAATGATAAAAACAAATGGAAATAACTAAATGTTCCTGATTTTCCGTTTATATTACCGATGGAAGATGTACACGTAAAACCGCTCTTATCCGGCTGAAACGTCGATATATGCAATAAAAACCGAACATCTCCCCTTTTCAATATCCTACTCAGTATTTTAACGAGAAACAAATGGTTGATTGAAAATAAAGTATTTAAGATTAATTTCTAATCAATTATGTGTTTGCATCATTTTTATCGTATATATAATGAATTAATAACAATAAACTGAAAATTCACAGAAACGTGGAAAAACGGCAAAATATTGCCTAATTCGATGATAATTTGTTTAAATCACATAAAGGAAAAGAGGATGATAAACGTCAAAATATTGCTAAATTCGATGATTTTTCGTACGAAACATAATGCAAGAAAACTTGCTTAAAATGCAATATTTTGCGAAATTCTGAGATTTGAAGGCCAAATCACATATCGTGATACAACATGAAATAGTGTCGAAATATTGGTAAAAATGAATATATATACGTAATATCAAACTACATGAAAAACGTGAAAAAAGTCACTATATAACCATATTTGAGGATTTTAACTTCAAATCATAGAGCGAGGTTTCGTATTATTTAGATCCAAGAAAAGACATATGACAATGTTGTTTCCAATAAAAAGGATAAAAATAAATGTGTTTTCATTAGAATTAACTAAAATGTTCCTGATTTTCCGTTTATATTACCGATGGAAGATGTACTCGAAAACATCTCTATTCTGTCTGAAACGTCGATATATGCAATAAAAACAGAACTTCTCCCCTTTTCAATATCTTACTCAGTATTTTAACGAGAAACAAATAGTTGATTGAAAATGAAGTATTTAATGTTATTATCTAATCAATTATGTGTTTGCATCATTTTTATCGTATATATAATGAATTAATACCCATAAACTGAAAATTCACAAAAACGTGGAAAAACGGCAAAATATTGCCTAATTCGATGATAATTTGTTTAAATCACATAGAGGAAAAGGGGATGATAAACGTCAAAATATTGCTATATTCGATGATTTTTCGTACAAAACAAAATGCAAGAAAACTTGCTTAAAATGCAATATTATGCGAAATTCTAAAATTTGAAGGCCAAATCACACATCGTGATACTTCATGAAATAGTATCGAAATATTGGTAAAAATGAATATATTTACGTAATATCAAACTACATGAAAAACGTGAAAAAGTCTCTATTTAACCATATTTGAGGATTTTAACTTCAAATCATAGAGCGAGGTTTGTATTATATAGTTCCAAGAAAAGACATATGACAATGTTGTTTCTAATACAAATTATAAAAACCAATGTGTTTTCATTAGAATTAACTAAAATGTTCCTGATTTTCCGTTTATATTACCGATGGAAGATGTACACGAAAACCGCTCAATTCCGGCTGAAACGTCGATATATGCAATAAAAACCGAACTTCTCCCCTTTTCAATATCCTACTCAGTATTTTAACAAGAAACAAATGGTTGATTGAAAATGAAGTATTTAAGGTTATTATCTAATCAATTATGTGTTTGCATCATTTTTATCGTATATTTAATGAATAATTAACAATAAACTGAAAATTCACAAAAACGTGGAAAAACGGCAAAATATTGCCTAATTCGATGATATTTTGTTTAAATAACATAAAGGAAAAGGGGATGATAAACGTCAAAATATTGCTAAATTCGATGATTTTTCGTACGAAACAAAATGCAAGAAAACTTGCTTAAAATGCATTACTATGCAAAATTCTGAGATTTGAAGGCCAATTCACATATCGTGATACTACATGAAATAGTGTCGAAATATTGGTAAAAATGAATATATATACGTAATATCAAACTACATGAAAAACGTGAAAAAATTCACTATATAACCATATTTGAGGATTTTAACTTCAAATCATTGAGTGAGGTTTCGTATTATTTAGATCCAAGAAAAGACATATGACAATGTTGTTTCCAATACAAATGATAAAAACAAATGGAAATAACTAAAATGTTCCTGATTTTCCGTTTATATTACCGATGGAAGATGTACACGTAAAACCGCTCTAATCCGGCTGAAACGTCGATATATGCAATAAAAACCGAACATCTCCCCTTTTCAATATCCTACTCAGTATTTTAACGAGAAACAAATGGTTGATTGAAAATAAAGTATTTAAGATTAATTTCTAATCAATTGTGTGTTTGCATCATTTTTATCGTATATATATAATGAATTAATAACAATAAACTGAAAATTCACAGAAACGTGGAAAAACGGCAAAATATTGCCTAATTCGATGATAATTTGTTTAAATCACATAAAGGAAAAGGGGATGATTAACGTCAAAATATTGCTAAATTCGATGATTTTTCGTACAAAACAAAATGCAAGAAAACTTGCTTAAAATGCAATATTATGCGAAATTCTAAGATTTGAAGGCCAAATCACACATCGTGATACTACATGAAATAGTATCGAAATATTGGTAAAAATGAATATATTTACGTAATATCAAACTACATGAAAAACGTGAAAAAAGTCACTTTTTAACCATATTTGAGGATTTTAACTTCAAATCATAGAGCGAGGTTTCGTATTATTTAGATCCAAGAAAAGTCATATGACAATGTTGTTTCCAATACAAATGATAAAAATCAATGTGTTTGCATTAGAAATAACTAAAATGTTCTTGATTTTCCGTTTATATTACCGATGGAAGATGTACACGTAAAACCGCTTTAATCCGGCTAAAACGTCGATATATGCAATAAAAACCGAACTTCTCCCCTTTTCAATATCTTACTGAGTATTTTAACGAGAAACAAATAGATGATTGACAATGAAGTATTTAAGGTTATTATCTAATCAATTATGTGTTTGCATTATTTTTATCGTATATACAATGAATTAATAACAATAAATTGAAAATTCACAGAAACGTGGAAAATCGGCAAAATATTGCCTAATTCGATGATAATTTGTTTAAATCACATAAAGGAAAAGGGGATGATAAACGTCAAAATATTGCTAAATTCGATGATTTTTCGTACGAAACAAAATGCAAGAAAACTTGCTTAAAATGCAATTTTTGCGAAATTCTGAGATTTGAAGGCCAAATCACATATCGTGATACTACATGAAATTGTATCGAAATATTGGTAAAAATGAATATATTTACGTAATATCAAACTACATGAAAAACGTGAAAAAGTCTCTATTTAACCATATTTGAGGATTTTAACTTCAAATCATAGAGCGAGGTTTGTATTATATAGTTCCAAGAAAAGACATATGACAATGTTGTTTCCAATACAAATGATAAAAATCAATGTGTTTTCATTAGAATTAACTAAAATGTTCCTGATTTTCCGTTTATGTTACCGATGGAAGATGTACACGAAAACCGCTCAATTCCGGCTGAAACGTCTATATAGACGTTTCAGCCGGAATTGAGCGGTTTTCGTTTACATCTTCCATCGGTAATATAAACGGAAAATCAGGAACATTTTAGTTAATGCAATAAAAACCGAACTTCTCCCCTTTTCAATATCCAACTCAGTATTTTAACAAGAAACAAATGGTTGATTGAAAATGAAGTATTTAAGGTTATTATCTAATCAATTATGTGTTTGCATCATTTTTATCGTATATTTAATGAATAATTAACAATAAACTGAAAATTCACAAAAACGTGGAAAAACGGCAAAATATTGCCTAATTCGATGATATTTTGTTTAAATCACATAAAGGAAAAGGGGATGATAAACGTCAAAATATTGTTAAATTCGATGATTTTTTGTACGAAACAAAATGCTAGAAAACTTGCTTAAAATGCATTATTATGCGAAATTCTGAGATTTGAAGGCCAAATCACATATCGTGATACAACATGAAATAGTGTCGAAAAATTGGTAAAAATGAATATATATACGTAATATCAAACTACATGAAAAACGTGAAAAAAGTCACTATATAACCATATTTGAGGATTTTAACTTCAAATCATAGAGCGAGGTTTCGTATTATTTAGATCCAAGAAAAGACATATGACAATGTTGTTTCCAATAAAAAGGATAAAAATAAATGTGTTTTCATTAGAATTAACTAAAATGTTCCTGATTTTCCGTTTATATTACCGATGGAAGATGTACTCGAAAACATCTCTATTCTGTCTGAAACGTCGATATATGCAATAAAAACAGAACTTCTCCCCTTTTCAATATCTTACTCAGTATTTTAACGAGAAACAAATATTTGATTGAAAATGAAGTATTTAATGTTATTATCTAATCAATTATGTGTTTGCATCATTTTTATCGTATATATAATGAATTAATACCCATAAACTGAAAATTCACAAAAACGTGGAAAAACGGCAAAATATTGCCTAATTCGATGATAATTTGTTTAAATCACATAGCGGAAAAGGGGATGATAAACGTCAAAATATTGCTATATTCGATGATTTTTCGTACTAAACAAAATGCAAGAAAACTTGCTTAAAATGCAATATTATGCGAAATTCTAAAATTTGAAGGCCAAATCACACATCGTGATACTTCATGAAATAGTATCGAAATATTGGTAAAAATGAATATATTTACGTAATATCAAACTACATGAAAAACGTGAAAAAGTCTCTATTTAACCATATTTGAGGATTTTAACTTCAAATCATAGAGCGAGGTTTGTATTATATAGTTCCAAGAAAAGACATATGACAATGTTGTTTCTAATACAAATTATAAAAACCAATGTGTTTTCATTAGAATTAACTAAAATGTTCCTGATTTTCCGTTTATATTACCGATGGAAGATGTACACGAAAACCGCTCAATTCCGGCTGAAACGTCGATATATGCAATAAAAACCGAACTTCTCCCCTTTTCAATATCCTACTCAGTATTTTAACAAGAAACAAATGGTTGATTGAAAATGAAGTATTTAAGGTTATTATCTAATCAATTATGTGTTTGCATCATTTTTATCGTATATTTAATGAATAATTAACAATAAACTGAAAATTCACAAAAACGTGGAAAAACGGCAAAATATTGCCTAATTCGATGATATTATGTTTAAATAACATAAAGGAAAAGGGGACGATAAACGTCAAAATATTGCTAAATTCGATGATTTTTCGTACGAAACAAAATGCAAGAAAACTTGCTTAAAATGCATTACTATGCAAAATTCTGAGATTTGAAGGCCAAATCACATATCGTGATACTACATGAAATAGTGTCGAAATATTGGTAAAAATGAATATATATACGTAATATCAAACTACATGAAAAACGTGAAAAAATTCACTATATAACCATATTTGAGGATTTTAACTTCAAATCATTGAGTGAGGTTTCGTATTATTTAGATCCAAGAAAAGACATATGACAATGTTGTTTCCAATACAAATGATAAAAATAAATGGAAATAACTAAAATGTTCCTGATTTTCCGTTTATATTACCGATGGAAGATGTACACGTAAAACCGCTCTAATCCGGCTGAAACGTCGATATATGCAATAAAAACCGAACATCTCCCCTTTTCAATATCCTACTCAGTATTTTAACGAGAAACAAATGGTTGATTGAAAATAAAGTATTTAAGATTAATTTCTAATAAATTATGTATTTGCATCATTTTTATCGTATATATAATGAATTAATAACAATAAACTGAAAATTCACAGAAACGTGGAAAAACGGCAAAATATTGCCTAATTCGATGATAATTTGTTTAAATCACATAAAGGAAAAGGGGATGATTAACGTCAAAATATTGCTATATTCGATGATTTTTCGTACAAAACAAAATGCAAGAAAACTTGCTTAAAATGCAATATTATGCGAAATTCTAAGATTTGAAGGCCAAATCACACATCGTGATACTACATGAAATAGTATCGAAATATTGGTAAAAATGAATATATTTACGTAATATCAAACTACATGAAAAACGTGAAAAAAGTCACTTTTTAACCATATTTGAGGATTTTAACTTCAAATCATAGAGCGAGGTTTCGTATTATTTAGATCCAAGAAAAGTCATATGACAATGTTGTTTCCAATACAAATGATAAAAATCAATGTGTTTGCATTAGAAATAACTAAAATGTTCTTGATTTTCCGTTTATATTACCGATGGAAGATGTACACGTAAAACCGCTTTAATCCGGCTAAAACGTCGATATATGCAATAAAAACCGAACTTCTCCCCTTTTCAATATCTTACTGAGTATTTTAACGAGAAACAAATAGATGATTGACAATGAAGTATTTAAGGTTATTATCTAATCAATTATGTGTTTGCATTATTTTTATCGTATATATAATGAATTAATAACAATAAACTGAAAATTCACAGAAACGTGGAACAACGGCAAAATATTGCCTAATTCGATGATAATTGGTTTAATTCACATAAAGGAAAAGAGGATGATAAACGTCAAAATATTGCTAAATTCGATGATTTTTCGTACGAAACATAATGCAAGGAAACTTGCTTAAAATGCAATATTTTGCGAAATTCTGAGATTTGAAGGCCAAATCACATATCGTGATACTACATGAAATAGTATCGAAACATTGGTAAAAATGAATATATTTACGTAATATCAAACTACATGAAAAACGTTTAAAAAGTCGCATTTGAACCATATTTGAGGATTTTAACTTCAAATCATAGAGCGAGGTTTGTATTATATAGTTCCAAGAAAAGACATATGACAATGTTGTTTCTAATACAAATTATAAAAACCAATGTGTTTTCATTAGAATTAACTAAAATGTTCCTGATTTTCCGTTTATATTACCGATGGAAGATGTACACGAAAACCGCTCAATTCCGGCTGAAACGTCGATATATGCAATAAAAACCGAACTTCTCCCCTTTTCAATATCCTACTCAGTATTTTAACAAGAAACAAATGGTTGATTGAAAATGAAGTATTTAAGGTTATTATCTAATCAATTATGTGTTTGCATCATTTTTATCGTATATTTAATGAATAATTAACAATAAACTGAAAATTCACAAAAACGTGGAAAAACGGCAAAATATTGCCTAATTCGATGATATTATGTTTAAATAACATAAAGGAAAAGGGGATGATAAACGTCAAAATATTGCTAAATTCGATGATTTTTCGTACGAAACAAAATGCAAGAAAACTTGCTTAAAATGCATTACTATGCAAAATTCTGAGATTTGAAGGACAAATCACATATCGTGATACTATATGAAATAGTGTCGAAATATTGGTAAAAATGAATATATATACGTAATATCAAACTACATGAAAAACGTGAAAAAATTCACTATATAACCATATTTGAGGATTTTAACTTCAAATCATTGAGTGAGGTTTCGTATTATTTAGATCCAAGAAAAGACATATGACAATGTTGTTTCCAATACAAATGATAAAAACAAATGGAAATAACTAAAATGTTCCTGATTTTCCGTTTATATTACCGATGGAAGATGTACACGTAAAACCGCTCTAATCCGGCTGAAACGTCGATATATGCAATAAAAACCGAACATCTCCCCTTTTCAATATCCTACTCAGTATTTTAACGAGAAACAAATGGTTGATTGAAAATAAAGTATTTAAGATTAATTTCTAATCAATTATGTATTTGCATCATTTTTATCGTATATTTAATGAATTAATAACAATAAACTGAAAATTCACAGAAACGTGGAAAAACGGCAAAATATTGCCTAATTCGATGATAATTTGTTTAAATCACATAAAGGAAAAGGGGATGATTAACGTCAAAATATTGCTAAATTCGATGATTTTTCGTACAAAACAAAATGCAAGAAAACTTGTTTAAAATGCAATATTATGCGAAATTCTAAGATTTGAAGGCCAAATCACACATCGTGATACTACATGAAATAGTATCGAAATATTGGTAAAAATGAATATATTTACGTAATATCAAACTACATGAAAAACGTGAAAAAAGTCACTTTTTAACCATATTTGAGGATTTTAACTTCAAATCATAGAGCGAGGTTTCGTATTATTTAGATCCAAGAAAAGTCATATGACAATGTTGTTTCCAATACAAATGATAAAAATCAATGTGTTTGCATTAGAAATAACTAAAATATTCTTGATTTTCCGTTTATATTACCGATGGAAGATGTACACGTAAAACCGCTTTAATCCGGCTAAAAGTCGATATATGCAATAAAAACCGAACTTCTCCCCTTTTCAATATCTTACTGAGTATTTTAACGAGAAACAAATAGATGATTGACAATGAAGTATTTAAGGTTATTATCTAATCAATTATGTGTTTGCATTATTTTTATCGTATATATAATGAATTAATAACAATAAACTGAAAATTCACAGAAACGTGGAAAAACGGCAAAATATTGCCTAATTCGATGATAATTGGTTTAATTCACATAAAGGAAAAGAGGATGATAAACGTCAAAATATTGCTAAATTCGATGATTTTTCGTACGAAACAAAATGCAAGAAAACTTGCTTAAAATGCATTACTATGCAAAATTCTGAGATTTGAAGGCCAAATCACATATCGTGATACTACATGAAATAGTGTCGAAATATTGGTAAAAATGAATATATATACGTAATATCAAACTACATGAAAAACGTGAAAAAATTCACTATATAACCATATTTGAGGATTTTAACTTCAAATCATTGAGTGAGGTTTCGTATTATTTAGATCCAAGAAAAGACATATGACAATGTTGTTTCCAATACAAATGATAAAAATAAATGGAAATAACTAAAATGTTCCTGATTTTCCGTTTATATTACCGATGGAAGATGTACACGTAAAACCGCTCTAATCCGGCTGAAACGTCGATATATGCAATAAAAACCGAACATCTCCCCTTTTCAATATCCTACTCAGTATTTTAACGAGAAACAAATGGTTGATTGAAAATAAAGTATTTAAGATTAATTTCTAATAAATTATGTATTTGCATCATTTTTATCGTATATATAATGAATTAATAACAATAAACTGAAAATTCACAGAAACGTGGAAAAACGGCAAAATATTGCCTAATTCGATGATAATTTGTTTAAATCACATAAAGGAAAAGGGGATGATTAACGTCAAAATATTGCTATATTCGATGATTTTTCGTACAAAACAAAATGCAAGAAAACTTGCTTAAAATGCAATATTATGCGAAATTCTAAGATTTGAAGGCCAAATCACACATCGTGATACTACATGAAATAGTATCGAAATATTGGTAAAAATGAATATATTTACGTAATATCAAACTACATGAAAAACGTGAAAAAAGTCACTTTTTAACCATATTTGAGGATTTTAACTTCAAATCATAGAGCGAGGTTTCGTATTATTTAGATCCAAGAAAAGTCATATGACAATGTTGTTTCCAATACAAATGATAAAAATCAATGTGTTTGCATTAGAAATAACTAAAATGTTCTTGATTTTCCGTTTATATTACCGATGGAAGATGTACACGTAAAACCGCTTTAATCCGGCTAAAACGTCGATATATGCAATAAAAACCGAACTTCTCCCCTTTTCAATATCTTACTGAGTATTTTAACGAGAAACAAATAGATGATTGACAATGAAGTATTTAAGGTTATTATCTAATCAATTATGTGTTTGCATTATTTTTATCGTATATATAATGAATTAATAACAATAAACTGAAAATTCACAGAAACGTGGAACAACGGCAAAATATTGCCTAATTCGATGATAATTGGTTTAATTCACATAAAGGAAAAGAGGATGATAAACGTCAAAATATTGCTAAATTCGATGATTTTTCGTACGAAACATAATGCAAGGAAACTTGCTTAAAATGCAATATTTTGCGAAATTCTGAGATTTGAAGGCCAAATCACATATCGTGATACTACATGAAATAGTATCGAAACATTGGTAAAAATGAATATATTTACGTAATATCAAACTACATGAAAAACGTTTAAAAAGTCGCATTTGAACCATATTTGAGGATTTTAACTTCAAATCATAGAGCGAGGTTTGTATTATATAGTTCCAAGAAAAGACATATGACAATGTTGTTTCTAATACAAATTATAAAAACCAATGTGTTTTCATTAGAATTAACTAAAATGTTCCTGATTTTCCGTTTATATTACCGATGGAAGATGTACACGAAAACCGCTCAATTCCGGCTGAAACGTCGATATATGCAATAAAAACCGAACTTCTCCCCTTTTCAATATCCTACTCAGTATTTTAACAAGAAACAAATGGTTGATTGAAAATGAAGTATTTAAGGTTATTATCTAATCAATTATGTGTTTGCATCATTTTTATCGTATATTTAATGAATAATTAACAATAAACTGAAAATTCACAAAAACGTGGAAAAACGGCAAAATATTGCCTAATTCGATGATATTATGTTTAAATAACATAAAGGAAAAGGGGATGATAAACGTCAAAATATTGCTAAATTCGATGATTTTTCGTACGAAACAAAATGCAAGAAAACTTGCTTAAAATGCATTACTATGCAAAATTCTGAGATTTGAAGGACAAATCACATATCGTGATACTATATGAAATAGTGTCGAAATATTGGTAAAAATGAATATATATACGTAATATCAAACTACATGAAAAACGTGAAAAAATTCACTATATAACCATATTTGAGGATTTTAACTTCAAATCATTGAGTGAGGTTTCGTATTATTTAGATCCAAGAAAAGACATATGACAATGTTGTTTCCAATACAAATGATAAAAACAAATGGAAATAACTAAAATGTTCCTGATTTTCCGTTTATATTACCGATGGAAGATGTACACGTAAAACCGCTCTAATCCGGCTGAAACGTCGATATATGCAATAAAAACCGAACATCTCCCCTTTTCAATATCCTACTCAGTATTTTAACGAGAAACAAATGGTTGATTGAAAATAAAGTATTTAAGATTAATTTCTAATCAATTATGTATTTGCATCATTTTTATCGTATATTTAATGAATTAATAACAATAAACTGAAAATTCACAGAAACGTGGAAAAACGGCAAAATATTGCCTAATTCGATGATAATTTGTTTAAATCACATAAAGGAAAAGGGGATGATTAACGTCAAAATATTGCTAAATTCGATGATTTTTCGTACAAAACAAAATGCAAGAAAACTTGTTTAAAATGCAATATTATGCGAAATTCTAAGATTTGAAGGCCAAATCACACATCGTGATACTACATGAAATAGTATCGAAATATTGGTAAAAATGAATATATTTACGTAATATCAAACTACATGAAAAACGTGAAAAAAGTCACTTTTTAACCATATTTGAGGATTTTAACTTCAAATCATAGAGCGAGGTTTCGTATTATTTAGATCCAAGAAAAGTCATATGACAATGTTGTTTCCAATACAAATGATAAAAATCAATGTGTTTGCATTAGAAATAACTAAAATATTCTTGATTTTCCGTTTATATTACCGATGGAAGATGTACACGTAAAACCGCTTTAATCCGGCTAAAAGTCGATATATGCAATAAAAACCGAACTTCTCCCCTTTTCAATATCTTACTGAGTATTTTAACGAGAAACAAATAGATGATTGACAATGAAGTATTTAAGGTTATTATCTAATCAATTATGTGTTTGCATTATTTTTATCGTATATATAATGAATTAATAACAATAAACTGAAAATTCACAGAAACGTGGAAAAACGGCAAAATATTGCCTAATTCGATGATAATTGGTTTAATTCACATAAAGGAAAAGAGGATGATAAACGTCAAAATATTGCTAAATTCGATGATTTTTCGTACGAAACATAATGCAAGAAAACTTGCTTAAAATGCAATATTTTGCGAAATTCTGAGATTTGAAGGCCAAATCACATATCGTGATACTACATGAAATAGTATCGAAACATTGGTAAAAATGAATATATTTACGTAATATCAAACTACATGAAAAACGTGAAAAAAGTCACATTTGAACCATATTTGAGGATTTTAACTTCAAATCATAGAGCGAGGTTTCGTATTATTTAGATCCAAGAAAAGACATATGACAATGTTGTTTCCAATACAAATGATAAAAATCAATGTGTTTTCATTAGAATTAACTAAAATGTTCCTGATTTTCCGTTTATATTACCGATGGAAGATGTACACGAAAACCGCTCAATTCCGGCTGAAACGTCTATATAGACGTTTCAGCCGGAATTGAGCGGTTTTCGTGTACATCTTCCATCGGTAATATAAACGGAAAATCAGGAACATTTTAGTTAATGCAATAAAAACCGAATTTCTCCCCTTTTCAATATCCTACTCAGTATTTTAACAAGAAACAAATGGTTGATTGAAAATGAAGTATTTAAGGTTATTATCTAATCAATTATGTGTTTGCATCATTTTTATCGTATATTTAATGAATAATTAACAATAAACTGAAAATTCACAAAAACGTGGAAAAACGGCAAAATATTGCCTAATTCGATGATATTTTGTTTAAATAACATAAAGGAAAAGGGGATGATAAACGTCAAAATATTGGTAAATTCGATGATTTTTTGTACGAAACAAAATGCTAGAAAACTTGCTTAAAATGCATTATTATGCGAAATTCTGAGATTTGAAGGCCAAATCACATATCGTGATACAACATGAAATAGTGTCGAAATATTGGTAAAAATGAATATATATACGTAATATCAAACTACATGAAAAACGTGAAAAAAGTCACTATATAACCATATTTGAGGATTTTAACTTCAAATCATAGAGCGAGGTTTCGTATTATTTAGATCCAAGAAAAGACATATGACAATGTTGTTTCCAATAAAAAGGATAAAAATAAATGTGTTTTCATTAGAATTAACTAAAATGTTCCTGATTTTCCGTTTATATTACCGATGGAAGATGTACTCGAAAACATCTCTATTCTGTCTAAAACGTCGATATATGCAATAAAAACAGAACTTCTCCCCTTTTCAATATCTTACTCAGTATTTTAACGAGAAACAAATATTTGATTGAAAATGAAGTATTTAATGTTATTATCTAATTAATTATGTGTTTGCATCATTTTTATCGTATATATAATGAATTAATACCCATAAAATGAAAATTCACAAAAACGTGGAAAAACGGCAAAATATTGCCTAATTCGATGATAATTTGTTTAAATCACATAGAGGAAAAGGGGATGATAAACGTCAAAATATTGCTATATTCGATGATTTTTCGTACAAAACAAAATGCAAGAAAACTTGTTTAAAATGCAATATTATGCGGAATTCTAAGATTTGAAGGCCAAATCACACATCGTGATACTACATGAAATAGTATCGAAATATTGGTAAAAATGAATATATTTACGTAATATCAAACTACATGAAAAACGTGAAAAAAGTCACTTTTTAACCATATTTGAGTATTTTAACTTCAAATCATAGAGCGAGGTTTCGTATTATTTAGATCCAAGAAAAGTCATATGACAATGTTGTTTCCAATACAAATGATAAAAATCAATGTGTTTGCATTAGAAATAACTAAAATGTTCTTGATTTTCCGTTTATATTACCGATGGAAGATGTACACGTAAAACCGCTTTAATCCGGCTAAAACGTCGATATATGCAATAAAAACCGAACTTCTCCCCTTTTCAATATCTTACTGAGTATTTTAACGAGAAACAAATAGATGATTGACAATGAAGTATTTAAGGTTATTATCTAATCAATTATGTGTTTGCATTATTTTTATCGTATATATAATGAATTAATAACAATAAACTGAAAATTCACAGAAACGTGGAAAAACGGCAAAATATTGCCTAATTCGATGATAATTGGTTTAATTCACATAAAGGAAAAGAGGATGATAAACGTCAAAATATTGCTAAATTCGATGATTTTTCGTACGAAACATAATGCAAGAAAACTTGCTTAAAATGAAATATTTTGCGAAATTCTGAGATTTGAAGGCCAAATCACATATCGTGATACTACATGAAATAGTATCGAAACATTGGTAAAAATGAATATATTTACGTAATATCAAACTACATGAAAAACGTGAAAAAAGTCACATTTGAACCATATTTGAGGATTTTAACTTCAAATCATAGAGCGAGGTTTCGTATTATTTAGATCCAAGAAAAGACATATGACAATGTTGTTTCCAATACAAATGATAAAAATCAATGTGTTTTCATTAGAATTAACTAAAATGTTCCTGATTTTCCGTTTATATTACCGATGGAAGATGTACACGAAAACCGCTCAATTCCGGCTGAAACGTCTATATATGCAATAAAAACCGAACTTCTCCCCTTTTCAATATCCTACTCAGTATTTTAACAAGAAACAAATGGTTGATTGAAAATGAAGTATTTAAGGTTATTATCTAATCAATTATGTGTTTGCATCATTTTTATCGTATATTTAATGAATAATTAACAATAAACTGAAAATTCACAAAAACGTGGAAAAACGGCAAAATATTGCCTAATTCGATGATATTTTGTTTAAATAACATAAAGGAAAAGGGGATGATAAACGTCAAAATATTGTTAAATTCGATGATTTTTCGTACGAAACAAAATGCAAGAAAACTTGCTTAAAATGCATTATTATGCCAAATTCTGAGATTTGAAGGCCAAATCACATATCGTGATACTACATGAAATAGTGTCGAAATATTGGTAAAAATGAATATATATACGTAATATCAAACTACATGAAAAACGTGAAAAAAGTCACTATATAACCATATTTGAGGATTTTAACTTCAAATCATAGAGCGAGGTTTCGTATTATTTAGATCCAAGAAAAGTCATATGACAATGTTGTTTCCAATAAAAAGGATAAAAATAAATGTGTTTTCATTAGAATTAACTAAAATGTTCCTGATTTTCCGTTTATATTACCGATGGAAGATGTACTCGAAAACATCTCTATTCTGTCTAAAACGTCGATATATGCAATAAAAACAGAACTTCTCCCCTTTTCAATATCTTACTCAGTATTTTAACGAGAAACAAATATTTGATTGAAAATGAAGTATTTAATGTTATTATCTAATTAATTATGTGTTTGCATCATTTTTATCGTATATATAATGAATTAATACCCATAAAATGAAAATTCACAAAAACGTGGAAAAACGGCAAAATATTGCCTAATTCGATGATAATTTGTTTAAATCACATAGAGGAAAAGGGGATGATAAACGTCAAAATATTGCTATATTCGATGATTTTTCGTACAAAACAAAATGCAAGAAAACTTGCTTAAAATGCAATATTTTGCGAAATTCTAAAATTTGAAGGCCAAATCACATATCGTGATACTACATGAAATAGTATCGAAACATTGGTAAAAATGAATATATTTACGTAATATCAAACTACATGAAAAACGTTTAAAAAGTCACATTTGAACCATATTTGAGGATTTTAACTTCAAATCATAGAGCGAGGTTTGTATTATATAGTTCCAAGAAAAGACATATGACAATGTTGTTTCTAATACAAATTATAAAAACCAATGTGTTTTCATTAGAATTAACTAAAATGTTCCTGATTTTCCGTTTATATTACCGATGGAAGATGTACACGAAAACCGCTCAATTCCGGCTGAAACGTCGATATATGCAATAAAAACCGAACTTCTCCCCTTTTCAATATCCTACTCAGTATTTTAACAAGAAACAAATGGTTGATTGAAAATGAAGTATTTAAGATTATTATCTAATCAATTATGTGTTTGCATCATTTTTATCGTATATTTAATGAATAATTAACAATAAACTGAAAATTCACAAAAACGTGGAAAAACGGCAAAATATTGCCTAATTCGATGATATTATGTTTAAATAACATAAAGGAAAAGGGGATGATAAACGTCAAAATATTGCTAAATTCGATGATTTTTCGTACGAAACAAAATGCAAGAAAACTTGCTTAAAATGCATTACTATGCAAAATTCTGAGATTTGAAGGCCAAATCACATATCGTGATACTATATGAAATAGTGTCGAAATATTGGTAAAAATGAATATATATACGTAATATCAAACTACATGAAAAACGTGAAAAAATTCACTATATAACCATATTTGAGGATTTTAACTTCAAATCATTGAGTGAGGTTTCGTATTATTTAGATCCAAGAAAAGACATATGACAATGTTGTTTCCAATACAAATGATAAAAACAAATGGAAATAACTAAAATGTTCCTGATTTTCCGTTTATATTACCGATGGAAGATGTACACGTAAAACCGCTCTAATCCGGCTGAAACGTCGATATATGCAATAAAAACCGAACATCTCCCCATTTCAATATCCTACTCAGTATTTTAACGAGAAACAAATGGTTGATTGAAAATAAAGTATTTAAGATTAATTTCTAATCAATTATGTATTTGCATCATTTTTATCGTATATATAATGAATTAATAACAATAAACTGAAAATTCACAGAAACGTGGAAAAACGGCAAAATATTGCCTAATTCGATGATAATTTGTTTAAATCACATAAAGGAAAAGGGGATGATTAACGTCAAAATATTGCTAAATTCGATGATTTTTCGTACAAAACAAAATGCAAGAAAACTTGTTTAAAATGCAATATTATGCGGAATTCTAAGATTTGAAGGCCAAATCACACATCGTGATACTACTTGAAATAGTATCGAAATATTGGTAGAAATGAATATATTTACGTAATATCAAACTACATGAAAAACGTGAAAAAAGTCACTTTTTAACCATATTTGAGGATTTTAACTTCAAATCATAGAGCGAGGTTTCGTATTATTTAGATCCAAGAAAAGTCATATGACAATGTTGTTTCCAATACAAATGATAAAAATCAATGTGTTTGCATTAGAAATAACTAAAATGTTCTTGATTTTCCGTTTATATTACCGATGGAAGATGTACACGTAAAACCGCTTTAATCCGGCTAAAACGTCGATATATGCAATAAAAACCGAACTTCTCCCCTTTTCAATATCTTACTGAGTATTTTAACGAGAAACAAATAGATGATTGACAATGAAGTATTTAAGGTTATTATCTAATCAATTATGTGTTTGCATTATTTTTATCGTATATATAATGAATTAATAACAATAAACTGAAAATTCACAGAAACGTGGAAAAACGGCAAAATATTGCCTAATTCGATGATAATTGGTTTAATTCACATAAAGGAAAAGAGGATGATAAACGTCAAAATATTGCTAAATTCGATGATTTTTCGTACGAAACATAATGCAAGAAAACTTGCTTAAAATGAAATATTTTGCGAAATTCTGAGATTTGAAGGCCAAATCACATATCGTGATACTACATGAAATAGTATCGAAACATTGGTAAAAATGAATATATTTACGTAATATCAAACTACATGAAAAACGTGAAAAAAGTCACATTTGAACCATATTTGAGGATTTTAACTTCAAATCATAGAGCGAGGTTTCGTATTATTTAGATCCAAGAAAAGACATATGACAATGTTGTTTCCAATACAAATGATAAAAATCAATGTGTTTTCATTAGAATTAACTAAAATGTTCCTGATTTTCCGTTTATATTACCGATGGAAGATGTACACGAAAACCGCTCAATTCCGGCTGAAACGTCTATATATGCAATAAAAACCGAACTTCTCCCCTTTTCAATATCCTACTCAGTATTTTAACAAGAAACAAATGGTTGATTGAAAATGAAGTATTTAAGGTTATTATCTAATCAATTATGTGTTTGCATCATTTTTATCGTATATTTAATGAATAATTAACAATAAACTGAAAATTCACAAAAACGTGGAAAAACGGCAAAATATTGCCTAATTCGATGATATTTTGTTTAAATAACATAAAGGAAAAGGGGATGATAAACGTCAAAATATTGTTAAATTCGATGATTTTTCGTACGAAACAAAATGCAAGAAAACTTGCTTAAAATGCATTATTATGCCAAATTCTGAGATTTGAAGGCCAAATCACATATCGTGATACTACATGAAATAGTGTCGAAATATTGGTAAAAATGAATATATATACGTAATATCAAACTACATGAAAAACGTGAAAAAAGTCACTATATAACCATATTTGAGGATTTTAACTTCAAATCATAGAGCGAGGTTTCGTATTATTTAGATCCAAGAAAAGTCATATGACAATGTTGTTTCCAATAAAAAGGATAAAAATAAATGTGTTTTCATTAGAATTAACTAAAATGTTCCTGATTTTCCGTTTATATTACCGATGGAAGATGTACTCGAAAACATCTCTATTCTGTCTAAAACGTCGATATATGCAATAAAAACAGAACTTCTCCCCTTTTCAATATCTTACTCAGTATTTTAACGAGAAACAAATATTTGATTGAAAATGAAGTATTTAATGTTATTATCTAATTAATTATGTGTTTGCATCATTTTTATCGTATATATAATGAATTAATACCCATAAAATGAAAATTCACAAAAACGTGGAAAAACGGCAAAATATTGCCTAATTCGATGATAATTTGTTTAAATCACATAGAGGAAAAGGGGATGATAAACGTCAAAATATTGCTATATTCGATGATTTTTCGTACAAAACAAAATGCAAGAAAACTTGCTTAAAATGCAATATTTTGCGAAATTCTAAAATTTGAAGGCCAAATCACATATCGTGATACTACATGAAATAGTATCGAAACATTGGTAAAAATGAATATATTTACGTAATATCAAACTACATGAAAAACGTTTAAAAAGTCACATTTGAACCATATTTGAGGATTTTAACTTCAAATCATAGAGCGAGGTTTGTATTATATAGTTCCAAGAAAAGACATATGACAATGTTGTTTCTAATACAAATTATAAAAACCAATGTGTTTTCATTAGAATTAACTAAAATGTTCCTGATTTTCCGTTTATATTACCGATGGAAGATGTACACGAAAACCGCTCAATTCCGGCTGAAACGTCGATATATGCAATAAAAACCGAACTTCTCCCCTTTTCAATATCCTACTCAGTATTTTAACAAGAAACAAATGGTTGATTGAAAATGAAGTATTTAAGATTATTATCTAATCAATTATGTGTTTGCATCATTTTTATCGTATATTTAATGAATAATTAACAATAAACTGAAAATTCACAAAAACGTGGAAAAACGGCAAAATATTGCCTAATTCGATGATATTATGTTTAAATAACATAAAGGAAAAGGGGATGATAAACGTCAAAATATTGCTAAATTCGATGATTTTTCGTACGAAACAAAATGCAAGAAAACTTGCTTAAAATGCATTACTATGCAAAATTCTGAGATTTGAAGGCCAAATCACATATCGTGATACTATATGAAATAGTGTCGAAATATTGGTAAAAATGAATATATATACGTAATATCAAACTACATGAAAAACGTGAAAAAATTCACTATATAACCATATTTGAGGATTTTAACTTCAAATCATTGAGTGAGGTTTCGTATTATTTAGATCCAAGAAAAGACATATGACAATGTTGTTTCCAATACAAATGATAAAAACAAATGGAAATAACTAAAATGTTCCTGATTTTCCGTTTATATTACCGATGGAAGATGTACACGTAAAACCGCTCTAATCCGGCTGAAACGTCGATATATGCAATAAAAACCGAACATCTCCCCATTTCAATATCCTACTCAGTATTTTAACGAGAAACAAATGGTTGATTGAAAATAAAGTATTTAAGATTAATTTCTAATCAATTATGTATTTGCATCATTTTTATCGTATATATAATGAATTAATAACAATAAACTGAAAATTCACAGAAACGTGGAAAAACGGCAAAATATTGCCTAATTCGATGATAATTTGTTTAAATCACATAAAGGAAAAGGGGATGATTAACGTCAAAATATTGCTAAATTCGATGATTTTTCGTACAAAACAAAATGCAAGAAAACTTGTTTAAAATGCAATATTATGCGGAATTCTAAGATTTGAAGGCCAAATCACACATCGTGATACTACTTGAAATAGTATCGAAATATTGGTAGAAATGAATATATTTACGTAATATCAAACTACATGAAAAACGTGAAAAAAGTCACTTTTTAACCATATTTGAGGATTTTAACTTCAAATCATAGAGCGAGGTTTCGTATTATTTAGATCCAAGAAAAGTCATATGACAATGTTGTTTCCAATACAAATGATAAAAATCAATGTGTTTGCATTAGAAATAACTAAAATGTTCTTGATTTTCCGTTTATATTACCGATGGAAGATGTACACGTAAAACCGCTTTAATCCGGCTAAAACGTCGATATATGCAATAAAAACCGAACTTCTCCCCTTTTCAATATCTTACTGAGTATTTTAACGAGAAACAAATAGATGATTGACAATGAAGTATTTAAGGTTATTATCTAATCAATTATGTGTTTGCATTATTTTTATCGTATATATAATGAATTAATAACAATAAACTGAAAATTCACAGAAACGTGGAAAAACGGCAAAATATTGCCTAATTCGATGATAATTGGTTTAATTCACATAAAGGAAAAGAGGATGATAAACGTCAAAATATTGCTAAATTCGATGATTTTTCGTACGAAACATAATGCAAGAAAACTTGCTTAAAATGCAATATTTTGCCAAATTCTGAGATTTGAAGGCCAAATCACATATCGTGATACTACATGAAATAGTGTCGAAATATTGGTAAAAATGAATATATATACGTAATATCAAACTACATGAAAAACGTGAAAAAAGTCACTATATAACCATATTTGAGGATTTTAACTTCAAATCATAGAGCGAGGTTTCGTATTATTTAGATCCAAGAAAAGTCATATGACAATGTTGTTTCCAATAAAAAGGATAAAAATAAATGTGTTTTCATTAGAATTAACTAAAATGTTCCTGATTTTCCGTTTATATTACCGATGGAAGATGTACTCGAAAACATCTCTATTCTGTCTGAAACGTCGATATATGCAATAAAAACAGAACTTCTCCCCTTTTCAATATCTTACTCAGTATTTTAACGAGAAACAAATAGTTGATTGAAAATGAAGTATTTAATGTTATTATCTAATCAATTATGTGTTTGCATCATTTTTATCGTATATATAATGAATTAATACCCATAAACTGAAAATTCACAAAAACGTGGAAAAACGGCAAAATATTGCCTAATTCGATGATAATTTGTTTAAATCACATAAAGGAAAAGAGGATGATAAACGTCAAAATATTGCTAAATTCGATGATTTTTCGTACGAAACATAATGCAAGAAAACTTGCTTAAAATGCAATATTTTGCGAAATTCTGAGATTTGAAGGTCAAATAACATATCGTGATACTACATGAAATAGTATCGAAACATTGGTAAAAATGAATATGCTTACGTAATATCAAACTACATGAAAAACGTGAAAAAAGTCACTTTTGAACCATATTTGAGGATTTTAACTTCAAATCATAGAGCGAGGTTTCGTATTATTTAGATCCAAGGAAAGACATATGACAATGATGTTTCCAATACAAATGATAAAAATCAATGTGTTTTCATTAGAATTAACTAAAATGTTCCTGATTTTCCGTTTATATTACCGATGGAAGATGTACACGAAAACCGCTCAATTCCGGCTGAAACGTCTATATATGCAATAAAAACCGAACTTCTCCCCTTTTCAATATCCTACTCAGTATTTTAACAAGAAACAAATGGTTGATTGAAAATGAAGTATTTAAGGTTATTATCTAATCAATTATGTGTTTGCATCATTTTTATCGTATATTTAATGAATAATTAACAATAAACTGAAAATTCACAAAAACGTGGAAAAACGGCAAAATATTGCCTAATTCGATGATATTTTGTTTAAATAACATAAAGGAAAAGGGGATGATAAACGTCAAAATATTGTTAAATTCGATGATTTTTCGTACGAAACAAAATGCAAGAAAACTTGCTTAAAATTTATTATTATGCGAAATTCTGAGATTTGAAGGCCAAATCACATATCGTGATACTACATGAAATAGTGTCGAAATATTGGTAAAAATGAATATATATACGTAATATCAAACTACATGAAAAACGTGAAAAAAGTCACTATATAACCATATTTGAGGATTTTAACTTCAAATCATAGAGCGAGGTTTCGTATTATTTAGATCCAAGAAAAGTCATATGACAATGTTGTTTCCAATAAAAAGGATAAAAATAAATGTGTTTTCATTAGAATTAACTAAAATGTTCCTGATTTTCCGTTTATATTACCGATGGAAGATGTACTCGAAAACATCTCTATTCTGTTTGAAACGTCGATATATGCAATAAAAACAGAACTTCTCCCCTTTTCAATATCTTACTCAGTATTTTAACGAGAAACAAATAGTTGATTGAAAATGAAGTATTTAATGTTATTATCTAATCAATTATGTGTTTGCATCATTTTTATCGTATATATAATGAATTAATACCCATAAACTGAAAATTCACAAAAACGTTGAAAAACGGCAAAATATTGCCTAATTCGATGATAATTTGTTTAAATCACATAGAGGAAAAGGGGATGATAAACGTCAAAATATTGCTATATTCGATGATTTTTCGTACAAAACAAAATGCAAGAAAACTTGCTTAAAATGCAATATTATGCGAAATTCTGAGATTTGAAGGCCAAATCACACATCGTGATACTACATGAAATAGTATCGAAATATTGGTAAAAATGAATATATTTACGTAGTATCAAACTACATGATTAACGTGAAAAAGTCACAATTTTACAAAATTTGAAGATTTTAACTTCAAATCATAGAGCGAGAATTAACTAAAATGTTCTTGATTTTCCGTTTATATTACCGATGGAAGATGTACACGTAAAACCGCTTTAATCCGGCTAAAACGTCGATATATGCAATAAAAACCAAACTTCTCCCCTTTTCAATATCTTACTGAGTATTTTAACGAGAAACAAATAGATGATTGAAATCGAAGTATTTAAGGTTATTATCTAATCAATTATGTGTTTGCATTATTTTTATCGTATATACAATGAATTAATAACAATAAACTGAAAATTCACAGAAACGTGGAAAAACGGCAAAATATTGCCTAATTCGATGATAATTTGTTTAAATCACATAAAGGAAAAGGGGATGATAAACGTCAAAATATTGCTAAATTCGATGATTTTTCGTACAAAACAAAATGCAAGAAAACTTTCTTAAAATGCAATATTATGCGAAATTCTAAGATTTGAAGGCCAAATCACACATCGTGATACTACATGAAATAGTATGGAAATATTGGTAAAAATGAATATATTTACGTAATATCAAACTACATGAAAAACGTGAAAAAAGTCACTTTTTAACCATATTTGAGGATTTTAACTTCAAATCATAGAGCGAGGTTTCGTATTATTTAGATCCAAGAAAAGACATATGACAATGTTGTTTCCAATACAAATGATAAAAATCAATGTGTTTGCATTAGAATTAACTAAAATGTTCCTGATTTTCCGTTTATATTACCGATGGAAGATGTACACGAAAACCGCTCAATTCCGTCTGAAACGTCGATATATGCAATAAAAACCGAACATCTCCCCTTTTCAATATCCTTCTAAGTATTTTAACAAGAAACAAATGGTTGATTGAAAATGAAGTATTTAAGGTTATTATCTAATCAATTATGTGTTTGCATCATTTTTATCCTATATATAATGAATAATTAACAATAAACTGAAAATTCACAAAAACGTGGAAAAACTAGAAAATATTGCCTAATTCGATGATATTTTGTTTAATTCACATAAAGGAAAAGGGGATGATAAACGTCAAAATATTGCTAAATTCGATGATATTTCGTACGAAACAAAATGCAAGAATATTGCTTAAAATGCAATATAATGCGAAATTCTGAGATTTGAAGGCCAAATCACATATCGTGATACTACATGAAATAGTATCGAAATATTGGTAAAAATGAATGTATTTGTATCAAATATTTGTATTTGTATCAAATGAATGTATCAAACTACATGAAAAACGTGAAAAAATCACTATTTACCCATATTTGAGGATTTTAACTTCAAATCATAGAGCGAGGTTTCATATTATTTAGATCCAAGAAAAGACATATGACAATGTTGTTTCCAATACAACCAATGGACCAATAAATTGGATAAAAACCAATGGAATTAACTAAAAATGTTCCTGATTTTCCGTTTATATTACTGATGGAAGATGTACACGTAAAACCGCTCTAATCCGGCTGAAACGTCGATATATGCAATAAAAACCGAACATCTCCCCTTTTCAATATCCTACTCAGTATTTTAACGAGAAACAAATGGTTGATTGAAAATAAAGTATTTAAGGTTAATTTCTAACCAATTATGTGTTTGCATCATTTTTATCGTATATTTAATGAATTAATAACAATAAACTGAAAATTCACAGAAACGTGGAAAAACGGCAAAATATTGCCTAATTCGATGATAATTTGTTTAAATCACATAAAGGAAAAGGGGATGATAAACGTCAAAATATTGCTAAATTCGATGATTTTTCGTACAAAACAAAATGCAAGAAAACTTGCTTAAAATGCAATATTATGCGAAATTCTGCGATTTGAAGGCCAAATCACACATCGTGATACTACATGAAATAGTATCGAAATATTGGTAAAAATGAATATATATACGTAATATCAAACTTCATGATTAACGTGAAAAAGTCACAATTTTACCAAATTTGAGGATTTTAACTTCAAATCATAGAGCGAGGTTTCATACTATTTAGATCCAATAAAAGACATATGACAATGTTGTTTCCAATAAAAATGATAAAAAACAATGTGTTTTCATTAGAATTAACTAAAATATTCTTGATTTTCCGTTTATATTACCGATGGAAGATGTACACGAAAACATCTCTATTCCGGCTGAAACGTCGATATATACAATAAAAACAGAACTTCTCCCCTTTTCAATATCTTACTCAGTATTTTAACGAGAAACAAATAGTTGATTGAGAATGAAGTATTTAATGTTATTATCTAATCAATTATGTGTTTGCATCATTTTTATCGTATATTTAATGAATAATTAACAATAAACTGAAAATTCACAAAAACGTGGAAAAACGGCAAAATATTGCCTAATTCGATGATATTATGTTTAAATAACATAAAGGAAAAGGGGATGATAAACGTCAAAATATTGCTAAATTCGATGATTTTTCGTACGAAACAAAATGCAAGAAAACTTGCTTAAAATGCATTACTATGCAAAATTCTGAGATTTGAAGGACAAATCACATATCGTGATACTATATGAAATAGTGTCGAAATATTGGTAAAAATGAATATATATACGTAATATCAAACTACATGAAAAACGTGAAAAAATTCACTATATAACCATATTTGAGGATTTTAACTTCAAATCATTGAGTGAGGTTTCGTATTATTTAGATCCAAGAAAAGACATATGACAATGTTGTTTCCAATACAAATGATAAAAACAAATGGAAATAACTAAAATGTTCCTGATTTTCCGTTTATATTACCGATGGAAGATGTACACGTAAAACCGCTCTAATCCGGCTGAAACGTCGATATATGCAATAAAAACCGAACATCTCCCCTTTTCAATATCCTACTCAGTATTTTAACGAGAAACAAATGGTTGATTGAAAATAAAGTATTTAAGATTAATTTCTAATCAATTATGTATTTGCATCATTTTTATCGTATATTTAATGAATTAATAACAATAAACTGAAAATTCACAGAAACGTGGAAAAACGGCAAAATATTGCCTAATTCGATGATAATTTGTTTAAATCACATAAAGGAAAAGGGGATGATTAACGTCAAAATATTGCTAAATTCGATGATTTTTCGTACAAAACAAAATGCAAGAAAACTTGTTTAAAATGCAATATTATGCGAAATTCTAAGATTTGAAGGCCAAATCACACATCGTGATACTACATGAAATAGTATCGAAATATTGGTAAAAATGAATATATTTACGTAATATCAAACTACATGAAAAACGTGAAAAAAGTCACTTTTTAACCATATTTGAGGATTTTAACTTCAAATCATAGAGCGAGGTTTCGTATTATTTAGATCCAAGAAAAGTCATATGACAATGTTGTTTCCAATACAAATGATAAAAATCAATGTGTTTGCATTAGAAATAACTAAAATATTCTTGATTTTCCGTTTATATTACCGATGGAAGATGTACACGTAAAACCGCTTTAATCCGGCTAAAAGTCGATATATGCAATAAAAACCGAACTTCTCCCCTTTTCAATATCTTACTGAGTATTTTAACGAGAAACAAATAGATGATTGACAATGAAGTATTTAAGGTTATTATCTAATCAATTATGTGTTTGCATTATTTTTATCGTATATATAATGAATTAATAACAATAAACTGAAAATTCACAGAAACGTGGAAAAACGGCAAAATATTGCCTAATTCGATGATAATTGGTTTAATTCACATAAAGGAAAAGAGGATGATAAACGTCAAAATATTGCTAAATTCGATGATTTTTCGTACGAAACATAATGCAAGAAAACTTGCTTAAAATGCAATATTTTGCGAAATTCTGAGATTTGAAGGCCAAATCACATATCGTGATACTACATGAAATAGTATCGAAACATTGGTAAAAATGAATATATTTACGTAATATCAAACTACATGAAAAACGTGAAAAAAGTCACATTTGAACCATATTTGAGGATTTTAACTTCAAATCATAGAGCGAGGTTTCGTATTATTTAGATCCAAGAAAAGACATATGACAATGTTGTTTCCAATACAAATGATAAAAATCAATGAGTTTTCATTAGAATTAACTAAAATGTTCCTGATTTTCCGTTTATATTACCGATGGAAGATGTACACGAAAACCGCTCAATTCCGGCTGAAACGTCTATATAGACGTTTCAGCCGGAATTGAGCGGTTTTCGTGTACATCTTCCATCGGTAATATAAACGGAAAATCAGGAACATTTTAGTTAATGCAATAAAAACCGAATTTCTCCCCTTTTCAATATCCTACTCAGTATTTTAACAAGAAACAAATGGTTGATTGAAAATGAAGTATTTAAGGTTATTATCTAATCAATTATGTGTTTGCATCATTTTTATCGTATATTTAATGAATAATTAACAATAAACTGAAAATTCACAAAAACGTGGAAAAACGGCAAAATATTGCCTAATTCGATGATATTTTGTTTAAATAACATAAAGGAAAAGGGGATGATAAACGTCAAAATATTGGTAAATTCGATGATTTTTTGTACGAAACAAAATGCTAGAAAACTTGCTTAAAATGCATTATTATGCGAAATTCTGAGATTTGAAGGCCAAATCACATATCGTGATACAACATGAAATAGTGTCGAAATATTGGTAAAAATGAATATATATACGTAATATCAAACTACATGAAAAACGTGAAAAAAGTCACTATATAACCATATTTGAGGATTTTAACTTCAAATCATAGAGCGAGGTTTCGTATTATTTAGATCCAAGAAAAGACATATGACAATGTTGTTTCCAATAAAAAGGATAAAAATAAATGTGTTTTCATTAGAATTAACTAAAATGTTCCTGATTTTCCGTTTATATTACCGATGGAAGATGTACTCGAAAACATCTCTATTCTGTCTAAAACGTCGATATATGCAATAAAAACAGAACTTCTCCCCTTTTCAATATCTTACTCAGTATTTTAACGAGAAACAAATATTTGATTGAAAATGAAGTATTTAATGTTATTATCTAATTAATTATGTGTTTGCATCATTTTTATCGTATATATAATGAATTAATACCCATAAAATGAAAATTCACAAAAACGTGGAAAAACGGCAAAATATTGCCTAATTCGATGATAATTTGTTTAAATCACATAGAGGAAAAGGGGATGATAAACGTCAAAATATTGCTATATTCGATGATTTTTCGTACAAAACAAAATGCAAGAAAACTTGTTTAAAATGCAATATTATGCGGAATTCTAAGATTTGAAGGCCAAATCACACATCGTGATACTACATGAAATAGTATCGAAATATTGGTAAAAATGAATATATTTACGTAATATCAAACTACATGAAAAACGTGAAAAAAGTCACTTTTTAACCATATTTGAGTATTTTAACTTCAAATCATAGAGCGAGGTTTCGTATTATTTAGATCCAAGAAAAGTCATATGACAATGTTGTTTCCAATACAAATGATAAAAATCAATGTGTTTGCATTAGAAATAACTAAAATGTTCTTGATTTTCCGTTTATATTACCGATGGAAGATGTACACGTAAAACCGCTTTAATCCGGCTAAAACGTCGATATATGCAATAAAAACCGAACTTCTCCCCTTTTCAATATCTTACTGAGTATTTTAACGAGAAACAAATAGATGATTGACAATGAAGTATTTAAGGTTATTATCTAATCAATTATGTGTTTGCATTATTTTTATCGTATATATAATGAATTAATAACAATAAACTGAAAATTCACAGAAACGTGGAAAAACGGCAAAATATTGCCTAATTCGATGATAATTGGTTTAATTCACATAAAGGAAAAGAGGATGATAAACGTCAAAATATTGCTAAATTCGATGATTTTTCGTACGAAACATAATGCAAGAAAACTTGCTTAAAATGAAATATTTTGCGAAATTCTGAGATTTGAAGGCCAAATCACATATCGTGATACTACATGAAATAGTATCGAAACATTGGTAAAAATGAATATATTTACGTAATATCAAACTACATGAAAAACGTGAAAAAAGTCACATTTGAACCATATTTGAGGATTTTAACTTCAAATCATAGAGCGAGGTTTCGTATTATTTAGATCCAAGAAAAGACATATGACAATGTTGTTTCCAATACAAATGATAAAAATCAATGTGTTTTCATTAGAATTAACTAAAATGTTCCTGATTTTCCGTTTATATTACCGATGGAAGATGTACACGAAAACCGCTCAATTCCGGCTGAAACGTCTATATATGCAATAAAAACCGAACTTCTCCCCTTTTCAATATCCTACTCAGTATTTTAACAAGAAACAAATGGTTGATTGAAAATGAAGTATTTAAGGTTATTATCTAATCAATTATGTGTTTGCATCATTTTTATCGTATATTTAATGAATAATTAACAATAAACTGAAAATTCACAAAAACGTGGAAAAACGGCAAAATATTGCCTAATTCGATGATATTTTGTTTAAATAACATAAAGGAAAAGGGGATGATAAACGTCAAAATATTGTTAAATTCGATGATTTTTCGTACGAAACAAAATGCAAGAAAACTTGCTTAAAATGCATTATTATGCCAAATTCTGAGATTTGAAGGCCAAATCACATATCGTGATACTACATGAAATAGTGTCGAAATATTGGTAAAAATGAATATATATACGTAATATCAAACTACATGAAAAACGTGAAAAAAGTCACTATATAACCATATTTGAGGATTTTAACTTCAAATCATAGAGCGAGGTTTCGTATTATTTAGATCCAAGAAAAGTCATATGACAATGTTGTTTCCAATAAAAAGGATAAAAATAAATGTGTTTTCATTAGAATTAACTAAAATGTTCCTGATTTTCCGTTTATATTACCGATGGAAGATGTACTCGAAAACATCTCTATTCTGTCTAAAACGTCGATATATGCAATAAAAACAGAACTTCTCCCCTTTTCAATATCTTACTCAGTATTTTAACGAGAAACAAATATTTGATTGAAAATGAAGTATTTAATGTTATTATCTAATTAATTATGTGTTTGCATCATTTTTATCGTATATATAATGAATTAATACCCATAAAATGAAAATTCACAAAAACGTGGAAAAACGGCAAAATATTGCCTAATTCGATGATAATTTGTTTAAATCACATAGGGGAAAAGGGGATGATAAACGTCAAAATATTGCTATATTCGATGATTTTTCGTACAAAACAAAATGCAAGAAAACTTGCTTAAAATGCAATATTTTGCGAAATTCTAAAATTTGAAGGCCAAATCACATATCGTGATACTACATGAAATAGTATCGAAACATTGGTAAAAATGAATATATTTACGTAATATCAAACTACATGAAAAACGTTTAAAAAGTCACATTTGAACCATATTTGAGGATTTTAACTTCAAATCATAGAGCGAGGTTTGTATTATATAGTTCCAAGAAAAGACATATGACAATGTTGTTTCTAATACAAATTATAAAAACCAATGTGTTTTCATTAGAATTAACTAAAATGTTCCTGATTTTCCGTTTATATTACCGATGGAAGATGTACACGAAAACCGCTCAATTCCGGCTGAAACGTCGATATATGCAATAAAAACCGAACTTCTCCCCTTTTCAATATCCTACTCAGTATTTTAACAAGAAACAAATGGTTGATTGAAAATGAAGTATTTAAGATTATTATCTAATCAATTATGTGTTTGCATCATTTTTATCGTATATTTAATGAATAATTAACAATAAACTGAAAATTCACAAAAACGTGGAAAAACGGCAAAATATTGCCTAATTCGATGATATTATGTTTAAATAACATAAAGGAAAAGGGGATGATAAACGTCAAAATATTGCTAAATTCGATGATTTTTCGTACGAAACAAAATGCAAGAAAACTTGCTTAAAATGCATTACTATGCAAAATTCTGAGATTTGAAGGCCAAATCACATATCGTGATACTATATGAAATAGTGTCGAAATATTGGTAAAAATGAATATATATACGTAATATCAAACTACATGAAAAACGTGAAAAAATTCACTATATAACCATATTTGAGGATTTTAACTTCAAATCATTGAGTGAGGTTTCGTATTATTTAGATCCAAGAAAAGACATATGACAATGTTGTTTCCAATACAAATGATAAAAACAAATGGAAATAACTAAAATGTTCCTGATTTTCCGTTTATATTACCGATGGAAGATGTACACGTAAAACCGCTCTAATCCGGCTGAAACGTCGATATATGCAATAAAAACCGAACATCTCCCCTTTTCAATATCCTACTCAGTATTTTAACGAGAAACAAATGGTTGATTGAAAATAAAGTATTTAAGATTAATTTCTAATCAATTATGTATTTGCATCATTTTTATCGTATATATAATGAATTAATAACAATAAACTGAAAATTCACAGAAACGTGGAAAAACGGCAAAATATTGCCTAATTCGATGATAATTTGTTTAAATCACATAAAGGAAAAGGGGATGATTAACGTCAAAATATTACTAAATTCGATGATTTTTCGTACAAAACAAAATGCAAGAAAACTTGTTTAAAATGCAATATTATGCGGAATTCTAAGATTTGAAGGCCAAATCACACATCGTGATACTACTTGAAATAGTATCGAAATATTGGTAGAAATGAATATATTTACGTAATATCAAACTACATGAAAAACGTGAAAAAAGTCACTTTTTAACCATATTTGAGGATTTTAACTTCAAATCATAGAGCGAGGTTTCGTATTATTTAGATCCAAGAAAAGTCATATGACAATGTTGTTTCCAATACAAATGATAAAAATCAATGTGTTTGCATTAGAAATAACTAAAATGTTCTTGATTTTCCGTTTATATTACCGATGGAAGATGTACACGTAAAACCGCTTTAATCCGGCTAAAACGTCGATATATGCAATAAAAACCGAACTTCTCCCCTTTTCAATATCTTACTGAGTATTTTAACGAGAAACAAATAGATGATTGACAATGAAGTATTTAAGGTTATTATCTAATCAATTATGTGTTTGCATTATTTTTATCGTATATATAATGAATTAATAACAATAAACTGAAAATTCACAGAAACGTGGAAAAACGGCAAAATATTGCCTAATTCGATGATAATTTGTTTAAATCACATAGAGGAAAAGGGGATGATAACGTCAAAATATTGCTATATTCGATGATTTTTCGTACAAAACAAAATGCATGAAAACTTGCTTAAAATGCAATATTATGCGAAATTCTGAGATTTGAAGGCCAAATCACACATCGTGATACTACATGAAATAGTATCGAAATATTGGTAAAAATGAATATATTTACGTAGTATCAAACTACATGATTAACGTGAAAAAGTCACAATTTTACCAAATTTGAAGATTTTAACTTCAAATCATAGAGCGAGAATTAACTAAAATGTTCTTGATTTTCCGTTTATATTACCGATGGAAGATGTACACGTAAAACCGCTTTAATCCGGCTAAAACGTCGATATATGCAATAAAAACCGAACTTCTCCTCTTTTCAATATCTTACTGAGTATTTTAACGAGAAACAAATAGATGATTGAAAATGAAGTATTTAATGTTATTATCTAATCAATTATGTGTTTGCGTTATTTTTATCGTATATACAATGAATTATTAACAATAAACTGAAAATTCACAGAAACGTGGAAAAACGGCAAAACATTGCCTAATTCGAAGATAATTTGTTTAAATCACATAAAGGAAAAGAGGATGATAAACGTCAAAATATTGCTAAATTCGATGATTTTTCGTACGAAACATAATGCAAGAAAACTTGCTTAAAATGCAATATTTTGCGAAATTCTGAGATTTGAAGGTCAAATAACATATCGTGATACTACATGAAATAGTATCGAAACATTGGTAAAAATGAATATGCTTACGTAATATCAAACTACATGAAAAACGTGAAAAAAGTCACTTTTGAACCATATTTGAGGATTTTAACTTCAAATCATAGAGCGAGGTTTCGTATTATTTAGATCCAAGGAAAGACATATGACAATGATGTTTCCAATACAAATGATAAAAATCAATGTGTTTTCATTAGAATTAACTAAAATGTTCCTGATTTTCCGTTTATATTACCGATGGAAGATGTACACGAAAACCGCTCAATTCCGGCTGAAACGTCTATATATGCAATAAAAACCGAACTTCTCCCCTTTTCAATATCCTACTCAGTATTTTAACAAGAAACAAATGGTTGATTGAAAATGAAGTATTTAAGGTTATTATCTAATCAATTATGTGTTTGCATCATTTTTATCGTATATTTAATGAATAATTAACAATAAACTGAAAATTCACAAAAACGTGGAAAAACGGCAAAATATTGCCTAATTCGATGATATTTTGTTTAAATAACATATAGGAAAAGGGGATGATAAACGTCAAAATATTGTTAAATTCGATGATTTTTCGTACGAAACAAAATGCAAGAAAACTTGCTTAAAATTTATTATTATGCGAAATTCTGAGATTTGAAGGCCAAATCACATATCGTGATACTACATGAAATAGTGTCGAAATATTGGTAAAAATGAATATATATACGTAATATCAAACTACATGAAAAACGTGAAAAAAGTCACTATATAACCATATTTGAGGATTTTAACTTCAAATCATAGAGCGAGGTTTCGTATTATTTAGATCCAAGAAAAGTCATATGACAATGTTGTTTCCAATAAAAAGGATAAAAATAAATGTGTTTTCATTAGAATTAACTAAAATGTTCCTGATTTTCCGTTTATATTACCGATGGAAGATGTACTCGAAAACATCTCTATTCTGTTTGAAACGTCGATATATGCAATAAAAACAGAACTTCTCCCCTTTTCAATATCTTACTCAGTATTTTAACGAGAAACAAATAGTTGATTGAAAATGAAGTATTTAATGTTATTATCTAATCAATTATGTGTTTGCATCATTTTTATCGTATATATAATGAATTAATACCCATAAACTGAAAATTCACAAAAACGTTGAAAAACGGCCAAATATTGCCTAATTCGATGATAATTTGTTTAAATCACATAGAGGAAAAGGGGATGATAAACGTCAAAATATTGCTATATTCGATGATTTTTCGTACAAAACAAAATGCAAGAAAACTTGCTTAAAATGCAATATTATGCGAAATTCTGAGATTTGAAGGCCAAATCACACATCGTGATACTACATGAAATAGTATCGAAATATTGGTAAAAATGAATATATTTACGTAGTATCAAACTACATGATTAACGTGAAAAAGTCACAATTTTACAAAATTTGAAGATTTTAACTTCAAATCATAGAGCGAGAATTAACTAAAATGTTCTTGATTTTCCGTTTATATTACCGATGGAAGATGTACACGTAAAACCGCTTTAATCCGGCTAAAACGTCGATATATGCAATAAAAACCAAACTTCTCCCCTTTTCAATATCTTACTGAGTATTTTAACGAGAAACAAATAGATGATTGAAATCGAAGTATTTAAGGTTATTATCTAATCAATTATGTGTTTGCATTATTTTTATCGTATATACAATGAATTAATAACAATAAACTGAAAATTCACAGAAACGTGGAAAAACGGCAAAATATTGCCTAATTCGATGATAATTTGTTTAAATCACATAAAGGAAAAGGGGATGATAAACGTCAAAATATTGCTAAATTCGATGATTTTTCGTACAAAACAAAATGCAAGAAAACTTTCTTAAAATGCAATATTATGCGAAATTCTAAGATTTGAAGGCCAAATCACACATCGTGATACTACATGAAATAGTATGGAAATATTGGTAAAAATGAATATATTTACGTAATATCAAACTACATGAAAAACGTGAAAAAAGTCACTTTTTAACCATATTTGAGGATTTTAACTTCAAATCATAGAGCGAGGTTTCGTATTATTTAGATCCAAGAAAAGACATATGACAATGTTGTTTCCAATACAAATGATAAAAATCAATGTGTTTGCATTAGAATTAACTAAAATGTTCCTGATTTTCCGTTTATATTACCGATGGAAGATGTACACGAAAACCGCTCAATTCCGTCTGAAACGTCGATATATGCAATAAAAACCGAACATCTCCCCTTTTCAATATCCTTCTAAGTATTTTAACAAGAAACAAATGGTTGATTGAAAATGAAGTATTTAAGGTTATTATCTAATCAATTATGTGTTTGCATCATTTTTATCCTATATATAATGAATAATTAACAATAAACTGAAAATTCACAAAAACGTGGAAAAACTAGAAAATATTGCCTAATTCGATGATATTTTGTTTAATTCACATAAAGGAAAAGGGGATGATAAACGTCAAAATATTGCTAAATTCGATGATATTTCGTACGAAACAAAATGCAAGAATATTGCTTAAAATGCAATATAATGCGAAATTCTGAGATTTGAAGGCCAAATCACATATCGTGATACTACATGAAATAGTATCGAAATATTGGTAAAAATGAATGTATTTGTATCAAATATTTGTATTTGTATCAAATGAATGTATCAAACTACATGAAAAACGTGAAAAAATCACTATTTACCCATATTTGAGGATTTTAACTTCAAATCATAGAGCGAGGTTTCATATTATTTAGATCCAAGAAAAGACATATGACAATGTTGTTTCCAATACAACCAATGGACCAATAAATTGGATAAAAACCAATGGAATTAACTAAAAATGTTCCTGATTTTCCGTTTATATTACTGATGGAAGATGTACACGTAAAACCGCTCTAATCCGGCTGAAACGTCGATATATGCAATAAAAACCGAACATCTCCCCTTTTCAATATCCTACTCAGTATTTTAACGAGAAACAAATGGTTGATTGAAAATAAAGTATTTAAGGTTAATTTCTAACCAATTATGTGTTTGCATCATTTTTATCGTATATTTAATGAATTAATAACAATAAACTGAAAATTCACAGAAACGTGGAAAAACGGCAAAATATTGCCTAATTCGATGATAATTTGTTTAAATCACATAAAGGAAAAGGGGATGATAAACGTCAAAATATTGCTAAATTCGATGATTTTTCGTACAAAACAAAATGCAAGAAAACTTGCTTAAAATGCAATATTATGCGAAATTCTGCGATTTGAAGGCCAAATCACACATCGTGATACTACATGAAATAGTATCGAAATATTGGTAAAAATGAATATATATACGTAATATCAAACTTCATGATTAACGTGAAAAAGTCACAATTTTACCAAATTTGAGGATTTTAACTTCAAATCATAGAGCGAGGTTTCATACTATTTAGATCCAATAAAAGACATATGACAATGTTGTTTCCAATAAAAATGATAAAAAACAATGTGTTTTCATTAGAATTAACTAAAATATTCTTGATTTTCCGTTTATATTACCGATGGAAGATGTCCACGAAAACATCTCTATTCCGGCTGAAACGTCGATATATACAATAAAAACAGAACTTCTCCCCTTTTCAATATCTTACTCAGTATTTTAACGAGAAACAAATAGTTGATTGAGAATGAAGTATTTAATGTTATTATCTAATCAATTATGTGTTTGCATCATTTTTATCGTATATATATAATAACCCATAAACTGAAAATTCACAAAAACGTGGAAAAACAGCAAAATATTGCCTAATTCGATGATATTATGTTTAATTCACATAAAGGAAAAGGGGATGATAAACGTCAAAATATTGCTAAATTCGATGATTTTTCGTACGAAACAAAATGCAAGAATATTGCTTAAAATGCAATATTATGCGAAATTCTGAGATTTGAAGGCCAAATCACATATCGTGATACTACATGAAATAGTATCGAAATATTGGTAAAAATAATGTAATATTACGTAATGGTATTTACGTAATATCAAACTACATGAAACCGTGAAAAAATCACTATTTACCCATATTTGAGGATTTTAACTTCAAATCATAGAGCGAGGTTTCATATTACTTAGATCCAAGAAAAGACATATGACAATGTTGTTTCCATTACAAATGATAAAAACCAATGGAATTAACTAAAAATGTTCCTGATTTTCCGTTTATATTACCGATGGAAGATGTACACGTAAAACCGCTCTAATCCGGCTGAAACGTCGATATATGCAATAAAAATCGAACATCTCCCCTTTTCAATATCCGACTCAGTATTTTAACGGGAAACAAATTTTTGATTGAAAATAAAGTATTTAAGGTTAATTTCTAATCAATTATGTGTTTGCATCATTTTTATCGTATTTTCAATGAATTAATAACAATAAACTGAAAATTCACAGAAACGTAGAAAAACGGCAAAATATTGCCTAATTCGATGATAATTTGTTTAAATCACATAAATGAAAAGGGGATGATAAACGTCAAAATATTGCTAAATTCGATGATTTTTCGTACAAAACAAAATGCAAGAAAACTTGCTTAAAATGCAATATTATGCGAAATTCTGAGATTTGAAGGCCAAATCACACATCGTGATACTACATGAAATAGTATCGAAATATTGGTAAAAATGAATATATTTACGTAATATCAAACTACATGATTAACGTGAAAAAGTCACAATTTTACCAAATTAATGAGGATTTTAACTTCAAATCATAGAGCGAGGTTTCGTATTATTTAGGTCCAATAAAAGACATATGACAATGTTGTTTCCAATACAAATGATAAAAAACAATGTGTTTTCATTAGAATTAACTAAAATGTTCTTGATTTTCCGTTTATATTACCGATGGAAGATGTACACGTAAAACCGCTTTAATCCGGCTAAAACGTCGATATATGCAATAAAAACCGAAGTTCTCCCCTTTTCAATATCTTACTGAGTATTTTAACGAGAAACAAATAGATGATTGAAAATGAAGTATTTAAGGTTATTATCTAATCAATTATGTGTTTGCATTATTTTTATCGTATATATAATGAATTAATAACAATAAACTGAAAATTCACAGAAACGTGGAAAAACGGCAAAATATTGAGTAATTCGATGATAATTTGTTTAAATCACATAAAGGAAAAGGGGATGATAAACGTCAAAATATTGCTAAATTCGATGATTTTTCGTACGAAACAAAATGCAAGTAAACTTGCTTAAAATGCAATATTTTGCGAAATTTTGAGATTTGAAGGCCAAATCACATATCGTGATACTACATGGAATAGTATCGAAATATTGGTAAAAATGAATATATTTACGTAATATCAAACTACATGAAAAACGTGAAAAAAGTCACTTTTTAACCATATTTGAGGATTTTAACTTCAAATCATAGAGCGAGGTTTCGTATTATTTAGATCCAAGAAAAGACATATGACAATGTTGTTTCCAATAAAAATGATAAAAATCAATGTGTTTTCATTAGAATTAACTAAAATGTTCCTGATTTTCCGTTTATATTACCGATGGAAGATGTACACGAAAACATCTCTATTCCGGCTGAAACATCGATATATGCAATAAAAACAGAACTTCTCCCCTTTTCAATATCTTACTCAGTATTTTAACGAGAAACAAATAGTTGATTGAAAATGAAGTATTTAATGTTATTATCTAATCAATTATGTGTTTGCATCATTTTTATCGTATATATATAATGAATTAATACCCATAAACTGAAAATTCACAAAAACGTGGAAAAACAGCAAAATATTGCCTAATTCGATGATATTATGTTTAATTCACATAAAGGAAAAGGGGATGATAAACGTCAAAATATTGCTAAATTCGATGATTTTTCGTACGAAACAAAATGCAAGAATATTGCTTAAAATGCAATATTATGCGAAATTCTGAGATTTGAAGGCCAAATCACATATCGTGATACTACATGAAATAGTATCGAAATATTGGTAAAAATGAATGTATTTACGTAATATCAAACTACACGAAAAACGTGAAAAAATCACTATTTACCCATATTTGAGGATTTTAACTTCAAATCATAGAGCGAGGTTTCATATTATTTAGATCCAAGAAAAGACATATGACAATGTTGTTTCCAATACAAATGATAAAAATCAATGGAATTAACTAAAAATGTTCCTGATTTTCCGTTTATATTACCGATGGAAGATGTACACGTGAAACCGCTCTAATCCGGCTGAAACGTCGATATATGAAATAAAAATCGAACATCTCCCCTTTTCAATATCCTACTCAGTATTTTTACGAGAAACAAATGGTTGATTGAAAATAAAGTATTTAGGGTTAATTTCTAATCAATTATGTGTTTGCATCATTTTTATCGTATATTTAATGAATTAATAACAATAAACTGAAAATTCACAAAAACGTGGAAAAACGGAAAAAAATATTGCCTAATTCGATGATAATTTGTTTAAATCACATAGAGGAAAAGGGGATGAAAAGGGGATGATAACGTCAAAATATTGCTATATTCGATGATTTTTCGTACAAAACAAAATGCAAGAAAACTAGCTTAAAATGCAATATTATGCGAAATTCTGAGATTTGAAGGCCAAATCACACATCTTGATACTACATGAAATAGTATCGAAATATTCGTAAAATGAATATATCTACGTAATCTCAAACTACATGATTAACGTGAAAAAGTCACAATTTTACCAAATTTGAGGATTTTAACTTCAAATCATAGAGCGAGGTTTCGTAATATTTAGATCCAATAAAAGACATATGACACTGCTGTTTCCAATACAAATGATAAAAAACAATGTGTTTTCATTAGAATTAACTAAAATGTTCTTGATTTTCCGTTTATATTACCGATGGAAGATGTACACGTAAAACCGCTTTAATCCGGCTAAAACGTCGATATATGCAATAAAAACCGAACTTCTCCCCTTTTCAATATCTTACTGAGTATTTTAACGAGAAACAAATAGATGATTGAAAATGAAGTATTTAAGGTTATTATCTAATCAATTATGTGTTTGCATTATTTTTATCGTATATATAATGAATTATTAACAATAAACTGAAAATTCACAGAAACGTGGAAAATCGGCAAAATATTGCCTAATTCGATGATAATTTGTTTAAATCACATAAAGGAAAAGGGGATGATAAACGTCAAAATATTGTTAAATTCGATGATTTTTCGTACGAAACAAAATGCAAGAAAACTTGCTTAAATGCATTATTATGCGAAATTCTGAGATTTGAAGGCCAAATCACATATCGTGATACTACATGAAATAGTGTCGAAATATTGGTAAAAATGAATATATATACGTAATATCAAACTACATGAAAAACGTGAAAAAAGTCACTATATAACCATATTTGAGGATTTTAACTTCAAATCATAGAGCGAGGTTTCGTATTATTTAGATCCAAGAAAAGACATATGACAATGTTGTTTCCAATAAAAATGATAAAAATCAATGTGTTTTCATTAGAATTAACTAAAATGTTCCTGATTTTCCGTTTATATTACCGATGGAAGATGTACACGAAAACATCTCTATTCCGGCTGAAACGTCGATATATGCAATAAAAACAGAACTTCTCCCCTTTTCAATATCTTACTCAGTATTTTAACGAGAAACAAATATTTGATTGAAAATGAAGTATTTAATGTTATTATCTAATCAATTATGTGATTGCATCATTTTTATCGTATATATATAATGAATTAATACCCATAAACTGAAAATTCACAAAAACGTGGAAAAACAGCAAAATATTGCCTAATTCGATGATATTATGTATAATTCACATAAAGGAAAAGGGGATGATAAACATCAAAATATTGCTAAATTCGATGATTTTTCGTACGAAACAAAATGCAAGAATATTGCTTGAAATGCAATATTATGCGAAATTCTGGGATTTGAAGGCCAAATCACATATCGTGATACTACATGAAATAGTATCGAAATATTGGTAAAAATGAATGTATTTACGTAATATCAAACTACATGAAAAACGTGAAAAAATCACTATTTAACCATATATGAGGATTTTAACTTCAAATCATAGAGCGAGGTTTCATATTATTTAGATCCAAGAAAAGACATATGACAATGTTGTTTCCAATACAAATGATAAAAATCAATGGAATTAACTAAAAATGTTCCTGATTTTCCGTTTATATTACCGATGGAAGATGTACACGTAAAACCGCTCTAATCCGGCTGAAACGTCGATATATGCAATAAAAATCGAACATCTCCCCTTTTCAATATCCTACTCAGTATTTTTACGAGAAACAAATGGTTGATTGAAAATAAAGTATTTAAGGTTAATTTCTAATCAATTATGTGTTTGCATCATTTTTATCGTATATTTAATGAATTAATAACAATAAACTGAAAATTCACAAAAACGTGGAAAAACGGAAACAAATATTGCCTAATTCGATGATAATTTGTTTAAATCACATAGAGGAAAAGGGGATGAAAAGGGGATGATAACGTCAAAATATTGCTATATTCGATGATTTTTCGTACAAAACAAAATGCAAGAAAACTTGCTTAAAATGCAATATAATGCGAAATTCTGAGATTTGAAGGCCAAACCACACATCTTGATACTACATGAAATAGTATCGAAATATTCGTAAAATGAATATATCTACGTAATATCAAACTACATGATTAACGTGAAAAAGTCACAATTTTACCAAATTTGAGGATTTTAACTTCAAATCATAGAGCGAGGTTTCGTATTATTTAGATCCAATAAAAGACATATGACACTGTTGTTTCCAATACAAATGATAGAAAACAATGTGTTTTCATTAGAATTAACTAAAATGTTCTTGATTTTCCGTTTATATTACCGATGGAAGATGAACACGTAAAACCGCTTTAATCCGGCTAAAACGTCGATATATGCAATAAAAACCGAACTTCTCCCCTTTTTAATATCTTACTGAGTATTTTAACGAGAAACAAATAGATGATTGAAAATGAAGTATTTAAGGTTATTATCTAATCAATTATGTGTTTGCATTATTTTTATCGTATATATAATGAATTATTAACAATAAACTGAAAATTCACAGAAACGTGGAAAAACGGCAAAATATTGCCTAATTCGATGATAATTTGTTTAAATCACATAGAGGAAAAGGGGATGATAAACGTCAAAATATTGCTATATTCGATGATTTTTCGTACAAAACAAAATGCAAGAAAACTTGCTTAAAATGCAATATTATGCGAAATTCTGAGATTTGAAGGCCAAATCACACATCTTGATACTACATGAAATAGTGTCGAAATATTGGTAAAAATGAATATATATACGTAATATCAAACTACATGAAAAACGTGAAAAAAGTCACTATATAACCATATTTGAGGATTTTAACTTCAAATCATAGAGCGAGGTTTCGTATTATTTAGATCCAAGAAAAGTCATATGACAATGTTGTTTCCAATAAAAAGGATAAAAATAAATGTGTTTTCATTAGAATTAACTAAAATGTTCCTGATTTTCCGTTTATATTACCGATGGAAGATGTACTCGAAAACATCTCTATTCTGTCTGAAACGTCGATATATGCAATAAAAACAGAACTTCTCCCCTTTTCAATATCTTACTCAGTATTTTAACGAGAAACAAATAGTTGATTGAAAATGAAGTATTTAATGTTATTATCTAATCAATTATGTGTTTGCATCATTTTTATCGTATATATAATGAATTAATACCCATAAACTGAAAATTCACAAAAACGTGGAAAAACGGCAAAATATTGCCTAATTCGATGATAATTTGTTTAAATCACATAGAGGAAAAGGGGATGATAAACGTCAAAATATTGCTATATTCGATGATTTTTCGTACAAAACAAAATGCAAGAAAACTTGCTTAAAATGCAATATTATGCGAAATTCTGAGATTTGAAGGCCAAATCACATATCGTGATACTACATGAAATAGTATCGAAATATTGGTAAAAATGAATGTATTTACGTAATATCAAACTACACGAAAAACGTGAAAAAATCACTATTTACCCATATTTGAGGATTTTAACTTCAAATCATAGAGCGAGGTTTCATATTATTTAGATCCAAGAAAAGACATATGACAATGTTGTTTCCAATACAAATGATAAAAATCAATGGAATTAACTAAAAATGTTCCTGATTTTCCGTTTATATTACCGATGGAAGATGTACACGTAAAACCGCTCTAATCCGGCTGAAACGTCGATATATGAAATAAAAATCGAACATCTCCCCTTTTCAATATCCTACTCAGTATTTTTACGAGAAACAAATGGTTGATTGAAAATAAAGTATTTAGGGTTAATTTCTAATCAATTATGTGTTTGCATCATTTTTATCGTATATTTAATGAATTAATAACAATAAACTGAAAATTCACAAAAACGTGGAAAAACGGAAAAAAATATTGCCTAATTCGATGATAATTTGTTTAAATCACATAGAGGAAAAGGGGATGAAAAGGGGATGATAACGTCAAAATATTGCTATATTCGATGATTTTTCGTACAAAACAAAATGCAAGAAAACTAGCTTAAAATGCAATATTATGCGAAATTCTGAGATTTGAAGGCCAAATCACACATCTTGATACTACATGAAATAGTATCGAAATATTCGTAAAATGAATATATCTACGTAATCTCAAACTACATGATTAACGTGAAAAAGTCACAATTTTACCAAATTTGAGGATTTTAACTTCAAATCATAGAGCGAGGTTTCGTAATATTTAGATCCAATAAAAGACATATGACACTGCTGTTTCCAATACAAATGATAAAAAACAATGTGTTTTCATTAGAATTAACTAAAATGTTCTTGATTTTCCGTTTATATTACCGATGGAAGATGTACACGTAAAACCGCTTTAATCCGGCTAAAACGTCGATATATGCAATAAAAACCGAACTTCTCCCCTTTTCAATATCTTACTGAGTATTTTAACGAGAAACAAATAGATGATTGAAAATGAAGTATTTAAGGTTATTATCTAATCAATTATGTGTTTGCATTATTTTTATCGTATATATAATGAATTATTAACAATAAACTGAAAATTCACAGAAACGTGGAAAATCGGCAAAATATTGCCTAATTCGATGATAATTTGTTTAAATCACATAAAGGAAAAGGGGATGATAAACGTCAAAATATTGTTAAATTCGATGATTTTTCGTACGAAACAAAATGCAAGAAAACTTGCTTAAATGCATTATTATGCGAAATTCTGAGATTTGAAGGCCAAATCACATATCGTGATACTACATGAAATAGTGTCGAAATATTGGTAAAAATGAATATATATACGTAATATCAAACTACATGAAAAACGTGAAAAAAGTCACTATATAACCATATTTGAGGATTTTAACTTCAAATCATAGAGCGAGGTTTCGTATTATTTAGATCCAAGAAAAGACATATGACAATGTTGTTTCCAATAAAAATGATAAAAATCAATGTGTTTTCATTAGAATTAACTAAAATGTTCCTGATTTTCCGTTTATATTACCGATGGAAGATGTACACGAAAACATCTCTATTCCGGCTGAAACGTCGATATATGCAATAAAAACAGAACTTCTCCCCTTTTCAATATCTTACTCAGTATTTTAACGAGAAACAAATATTTGATTGAAAATGAAGTATTTAATGTTATTATCTAATCAATTATGTGATTGCATCATTTTTATCGTATATATATAATGAATTAATACCCATAAACTGAAAATTCACAAAAACGTGGAAAAACAGCAAAATATTGCCTAATTCGATGATATTATGTATAATTCACATAAAGGAAAAGGGGATGATAAACATCAAAATATTGCTAAATTCGATGATTTTTCGTACGAAACAAAATGCAAGAATATTGCTTGAAATGCAATATTATGCGAAATTCTGGGATTTGAAGGCCAAATCACATATCGTGATACTACATGAAATAGTATCGAAATATTGGTAAAAATGAATGTATTTACGTAATATCAAACTACATGAAAAACGTGAAAAAATCACTATTTAACCATATATGAGGATTTTAACTTCAAATCATAGAGCGAGGTTTCATATTATTTAGATCCAAGAAAAGACATATGACAATGTTGTTTCCAATACAAATGATAAAAATCAATGGAATTAACTAAAAATGTTCCTGATTTTCCGTTTATATTACCGATGGAAGATGTACACGTAAAACCGCTCTAATCCGGCTGAAACGTCGATATATGCAATAAAAATCGAACATCTCCCCTTTTCAATATCCTACTCAGTATTTTTACGAGAAACAAATGGTTGATTGAAAATAAAGTATTTAAGGTTAATTTCTAATCAATTATGTGTTTGCATCATTTTTATCGTATATTTAATGAATTAATAACAATAAACTGAAAATTCACAAAAACGTGGAAAAACGGAAACAAATATTGCCTAATTCGATGATAATTTGTTTAAATCACATAGAGGAAAAGGGGATGAAAAGGGGATGATAACGTCAAAATATTGCTATATTCGATGATTTTTCGTACAAAACAAAATGCAAGAAAACTTGCTTAAAATGCAATATAATGCGAAATTCTGAGATTTGAAGGCCAAACCACACATCTTGATACTACATGAAATAGTATCGAAATATTCGTAAAATGAATATATCTACGTAATATCAAACTACATGATTAACGTGAAAAAGTCACAATTTTACCAAATTTGAGGATTTTAACTTCAAATCATAGAGCGAGGTTTCGTATTATTTAGATCCAATAAAAGACATATGACACTGTTGTTTCCAATACAAATGATAGAAAACAATGTGTTTTCATTAGAATTAACTAAAATGTTCTTGATTTTCCGTTTATATTACCGATGGAAGATGAACACGTAAAACCGCTTTAATCCGGCTAAAACGTCGATATATGCAATAAAAACCGAACTTCTCCCCTTTTCAATATCTTACTGAGTATTTTAACGAGAAACAAATAGATGATTGAAAATGAAGTATTTAAGGTTATTATCTAATCAATTATGTGTTTGCATTATTTTTATCGTATATATAATGAATTATTAACAATAAACTGAAAATTCACAGAAACGTGGAAAAACGGCAAAATATTGCCTAATTCGATGATAATTTGTTTAAATCACATAGAGGAAAAGGGGATGATAAACGTCAAAATATTGCTATATTCGATGATTTTTCGTACAAAACAAAATGCAAGAAAACTTGCTTAAAATGCAATATTATGTGAAATTCTGAGATTTGAAGGCCAAATCACACATCTTGATACTACATGAAATAGTGTCGAAATATTGGTAAAAATGAATATATATACGTAATATCAAACTACATGAAAAACGTGAAAAAAGTCACTATATAACCATATTTGAGGATTTTAACTTCAAATCATAGAGCGAGGTTTCGTATTATTTAGATCCAAGAAAAGTCATATGACAATGTTGTTTCCAATAAAAAGGATAAAAATAAATGTGTTTTCATTAGAATTAACTAAAATGTTCCTGATTTTCCGTTTATATTACCGATGGAAGATGTACTCGAAAACATCTCTATTCTGTCTGAAACGTCGATATATGCAATAAAAACAGAACTTCTCCCCTTTTCAATATCTTACTCAGTATTTTAACGAGAAACAAATAGTTGATTGAAAATGAAGTATTTAATGTTATTATCTAATCAATTATGTGTTTGCATCATTTTTATCGTATATATAATGAATTAATACCCATAAACTGAAAATTCACAAAAACGTGGAAAAACGGCAAAATATTGCCTAATTCGATGATAATTTGTTTAAATCACATAGAGGAAAAGGGGATGATAAACGTCAAAATATTGCTATATTCGATGATTTTTCGTACAAAACAAAATGCAAGAAAACTTGCTTAAAATGCAATATTATGCGAAATTCTGAGATTTGAAGGCCAAATCACATATCGTGATACTACATGAAATAGTATCGAAATATTGGTAAAAATGAATGTATTTACGTAATATCAAACTACACGAAAAACGTGAAAAAATCACTATTTACCCATATTTGAGGATTTTAACTTCAAATCATAGAGCGAGGTTTCATATTATTTAGATCCAAGAAAAGACATATGACAATGTTGTTTCCAATACAAATGATAAAAATCAATGGAATTAACTAAAAATGTTCCTGATTTTCCGTTTATATTACCGATGGAAGATGTACACGTAAAACCGCTCTAATCCGGCTGAAACGTCGATATATGAAATAAAAATCGAACATCTCCCCTTTTCAATATCCTACTCAGTATTTTTACGAGAAACAAATGGTTGATTGAAAATAAAGTATTTAGGGTTAATTTCTAATCAATTATGTGTTTGCATCATTTTTATCGTATATTTAATGAATTAATAACAATAAACTGAAAATTCACAAAAACGTGGAAAAACGGAAAAAAATATTGCCTAATTCGATGATAATTTGTTTAAATCACATAGAGGAAAAGGGGATGAAAAGGGGATGATAACGTCAAAATATTGCTATATTCGATGATTTTTCGTACAAAACAAAATGCAAGAAAACTAGCTTAAAATGCAATATTATGCGAAATTCTGAGATTTGAAGGCCAAATCACACATCTTGATACTACATGAAATAGTATCGAAATATTCGTAAAATGAATATATCTACGTAATCTCAAACTACATGATTAACGTGAAAAAGTCACAATTTTACCAAATTTGAGGATTTTAACTTCAAATCATAGAGCGAGGTTTCGTAATATTTAGATCCAATAAAAGACATATGACACTGCTGTTTCCAATACAAATGATAAAAAACAATGTGTTTTCATTAGAATTAACTAAAATGTTCTTGATTTTCCGTTTATATTACCGATGGAAGATGTACACGTAAAACCGCTTTAATCCGGCTAAAACGTCGATATATGCAATAAAAACCGAACTTCTCCCCTTTTCAATATCTTACTGAGTATTTTAACGAGAAACAAATAGATGATTGAAAATGAAGTATTTAAGGTTATTATCTAATCAATTATGTGTTTGCATTATTTTTATCGTATATATAATGAATTATTAACAATAAACTGAAAATTCACAGAAACGTGGAAAATCGGCAAAATATTGCCTAATTCGATGATAATTTGTTTAAATCACATAAAGGAAAAGGGGATGATAAACGTCAAAATATTGTTAAATTCGATGATTTTTCTTACGAAACAAAATGCAAGAAAACTTGCTTAAATGCATTATTATGCGAAATTCTGAGATTTGAAGGCCAAATCACATATCGTGATACTACATGAAATAGTGTCGAAATATTGGTAAAAATGAATATATATACGTAATATCAAACTACATGAAAAACGTGAAAAAAGTCACTATATAACCATATTTGAGGATTTTAACTTCAAATCATAGAGCGAGGTTTCGTATTATTTAGATCCAAAAAAAGACATATGACAATGTTGTTTCCAATAAAAATGATAAAAATCAATGTGTTTTCATTAGAATTAACTAAAATGTTCCTGATTTTCCGTTTATATTACCGATGGAAGATGTACACGAAAACATCTCTATTCCGGCTGAAACGTCGATATATGCAATAAAAACAGAACTTCTCCCCTTTTCAATATCTTACTCAGTATTTTAACGAGAAACAAATATTTGATTGAAAATGAAGTATTTAATGTTATTATCTAATCAATTATGTGATTGCATCATTTTTATCGTATATATATAATGAATTAATACCCATAAACTGAAAATTCACAAAAACGTGGAAAAACAGCAAAATATTGCCTAATTCGATGATATTATGTATAATTCACATAAAGGAAAAGGGGATGATAAACATCAAAATATTGCTAAATTCGAGAATTTTTCGTACGAAACAAAATGCAAGAATATTGCTTGAAATGCAATATTATGCGAAATTCTGGGATTTGAAGGCCAAATCACATATCGTGATACTACATGAAATAGTATCGAAATATTGGTAAAAATGAATGTATTTACGTAATATCAAACTACATGAAAAACGTGAAAAAATCACTATTTAACCATATATGAGGATTTTAACTTCAAATCATAGAGCGAGGTTTCATATTATTTAGATCCAAGAAAAGACATATGACAATGTTGTTTCCAATACAAATGATAAAAATCAATGGAATTAACTAAAAATGTTCCTGATTTTCCGTTTATATTACCGATGGAAGATGTACACGTAAAACCGCTCTAATCCGGCTGAAACGTCGATATATGCAATAAAAATCGAACATCTCCCCTTTTCAATATCCTACTCAGTATTTTTACGAGAAACAAATGGTTGATTGAAAATAAAGTATTTAAGGTTAATTTCTAATCAATTATGTGTTTGCATCATTTTTATCGTATATTTAATGAATTAATAACAATAAACTGAAAATTCACAAAAACGTGGAAAAACGGAAACAAATATTGCCTAATTCGATGATAATTTGTTTAAATCACATAGAGGAAAAGGGGATGAAAAGGGGATGATAACGTCAAAATATTGCTATATTCGATGATTTTTCGTACAAAACAAAATGCAAGAAAACTTGCTTAAAATGCAATATAATGCGAAATTCTGAGATTTGAAGGCCAAACCACACATCTTGATACTACATGAAATAGTATCGAAATATTCGTAAAATGAATATATCTACGTAATATCAAACTACATGATTAACGTGAAAAAGTCACAATTTTACCAAATTTGAGGATTTTAACTTCAAATCATAGAGCGAGGTTTCGTATTATTTAGATCCAATAAAAGACATATGACACTGTTGTTTCCAATACAAATGATAGAAAACAATGTGTTTTCATTAGAATTAACTAAAATGTTCTTGATTTTCCGTTTATATTACCGATGGAAGATGAACACGTAAAACCGCTTTAATCCGGCTAAAACGTCGATATATGCAATAAAAACCGAACTTCTCCCCTTTTCAATATCTTACTGAGTATTTTAACGAGAAACAAATAGATGATTGAACATGAAGTATTTAAGGTTATTATCTAATCAATTATGTGTTTGCATTATTTTTATCGTATATATAATGAATTATTAACAATAAACTGAAAATTCACAGAAACGTGGAAAAACGGCAAAATATTGCCTAATTCGATGATAATTTGTTTAAATCACATAGAGGAAAAGGGGATGATAAACGTCAAAATATTGCTATATTCGATGATTTTTCGTACAAAACAAAATGCAAGAAAACTTGCTTAAAATGCAATATTATGCGAAATTCTGAGATTTGAAGGCCAAATCACACATCTTGATACTACATGAAATAGTGTCGAAATATTGGTAAAAATGAATATATATACGTAATATCAAACTACATGAAAAACGTGAAAAAAGTCACTATATAACCATATTTGAGGATTTTAACTTCAAATCATAGAGCGAGGTTTCGTATTATTTAGATCCAAGAAAAGTCATATGACAATGTTGTTTCCAATAAAAAGGATAAAAATAAATGTGTTTTCATTAGAATTAACTAAAATGTTCCTGATTTTCCGTTTATATTACCGATGGAAGATGTACTCGAAAACATCTCTATTCTGTCTGAAACGTCGATATATGCAATAAAAACAGAACTTCTCCCCTTTTCAATATCTTACTCAGTATTTTAACGAGAAACAAATAGTTGATTGAAAATGAAGTATTTAATGTTATTATCTAATCAATTATGTGTTTGCATCATTTTTATCGTATATATAATGAATTAATACCCATAAACTGAAAATTCACAAAAACGTGGAAAAACGGCAAAATATTGCCTAATTCGATGATAATTTGTTTAAATCACATAGAGGAAAAGGGGATGATAAACGTCAAAATATTGCTATATTCGATGATTTTTCGTACAAAACAAAATGCAAGAAAACTTGCTTAAAATGCAATATTATGCGAAATTCTGAGATTTGAAGGCCAAATCACATATCGTGATACTACATGAAATAGTATCGAAATATTGGTAAAAATGAATGTATTTACGTAATATCAAACTACACGAAAAACGTGAAAAAATCACTATTTACCCATATTTGAGGATTTTAACTTCAAATCATAGAGCGAGGTTTCATATTATTTAGATCCAAGAAAAGACATATGACAATGTTGTTTCCAATACAAATGATAAAAATCAATGGAATTAACTAAAAATGTTCCTGATTTTCCGTTTATATTACCGATGGAAGATGTACACGTAAAACCGCTCTAATCCGGCTGAAACGTCGATATATGAAATAAAAATCGAACATCTCCCCTTTTCAATATCCTACTCAGTATTTTTACGAGAAACAAATGGTTGATTGAAAATAAAGTATTTAGGGTTAATTTCTAATCAATTATGTGTTTGCATCATTTTTATCGTATATTTAATGAATTAATAACAATAAACTGAAAATTCACAAAAACGTGGAAAAACGGAAAAAAATATTGCCTAATTCGATGATAATTTGTTTAAATCACATAGAGGAAAAGGGGATGAAAAGGGGATGATAACGTCAAAATATTGCTATATTCGATGATTTTTCGTACAAAACAAAATGCAAGAAAACTAGCTTAAAATGCAATATTATGCGAAATTCTGAGATTTGAAGGCCAAATCACACATCTTGATACTACATGAAATAGTATCGAAATATTCGTAAAATGAATATATCTACGTAATCTCAAACTACATGATTAACGTGAAAAAGTCACAATTTTACCAAATTTGAGGATTTTAACTTCAAATCATAGAGCGAGGTTTCGTAATATTTAGATCCAATAAAAGACATATGACACTGCTGTTTCCAATACAAATGATAAAAAACAATGTGTTTTCATTAGAATTAACTAAAATGTTCTTGATTTTCCGTTTATATTACCGATGGAAGATGTACACGTAAAACCGCTTTAATCCGGCTAAAACGTCGATATATGCAATAAAAACCGAACTTCTCCCCTTTTCAATATCTTACTGAGTATTTTAACGAGAAACAAATAGATGATTGAAAATGAAGTATTTAAGGTTATTATGTAATCAATTATGTGTTTGCATTATTTTTATCGTATATATAATGAATTATTAACAATAAACTGAAAATTCACAGAAACGTGGAAAATCGGCAAAATATTGCCTAATTCGATGATAATTTGTTTAAATCACATAAAGGAAAAGGGGATGATAAACGTCAAAATATTGTTAAATTCGATGATTTTTCGTACGAAACAAAATGCAAGAAAACTTGCTTAAATGCATTATTATGCGAAATTCTGAGATTTGAAGGCCAAATCACATATCGTGATACTACATGAAATAGTGTCGAAATATTGGTAAAAATGAATATATATACGTAATATCAAACTACATGAAAAACGTGAAAAAAGTCACTATATAACCATATTTGAGGATTTTAACTTCAAATCATAGAGCGAGGTTTCGTATTATTTAGATCCAAGAAAAGACATATGACAATGTTGTTTCCAATAAAAATGATAAAAATCAATGTGTTTTCATTAGAATTAACTAAAATGTTCCTGATTTTCCGTTTATATTACCGATGGAAGATGTACACGAAAACATCTCTATTCCGGCTGAAACGTCGATATATGCAATAAAAACAGAACTTCTCCCCTTTTCAATATCTTACTCAGTATTTTAACGAGAAACAAATATTTGATTGAAAATGAAGTATTTAATGTTATTATCTAATCAATTATGTGATTGCATCATTTTTATCGTATATATATAATGAATTAATACCCATAAACTGAAAATTCACAAAAACGTGGAAAAACAGCAAAATATTGCCTAATTCGATGATATTATGTATAATTCACATAAAGGAAAAGGGGATGATAAACATCAAAATATTGCTAAATTCGATGATTTTTCGTACGAAACAAAATGCAAGAATATTGCTTGAAATGCAATATTATGCGAAATTCTGGGATTTGAAGGCCAAATCACATATCGTGATACTACATGAAATAGTATCGAAATATTGGTAAAAATGAATGTATTTACGTAATATCAAACTACATGAAAAACGTGAAAAAATCACTATTTAACCATATATGAGGATTTTAACTTCAAATCATAGAGCGAGGTTTCATATTATTTAGATCCAAGAAAAGACATATGACAATGTTGTTTCCAATACAAATGATAAAAATCAATGGAATTAACTAAAAATGTTCCTGATTTTCCGTTTATATTACCGATGGAAGATGTACACGTAAAACCGCTCTAATCCGGCTGAAACGTCGATATATGCAATAAAAATCGAACATCTCCCCTTTTCAATATCCTACTCAGTATTTTTACGAGAAACAAATGGTTGATTGAAAATAAAGTATTTAAGGTTAATTTCTAATCAATTATGTGTTTGCATCATTTTTATCGTATATTTAATGAATTAATAACAATAAACTGAAAATTCACAAAAACGTGGAAAAACGGAAACAAATATTGCCTAATTCGATGATAATTTGTTTAAATCACATAGAGGAAAAGGGGATGAAAAGGGGATGATAACGTCAAAATATTGCTATATTCGATGATTTTTCGTACAAAACAAAATGCAAGAAAACTTGCTTAAAATGCAATATAATGCGAAATTCTGAGATTTGAAGGCCAAACCACACATCTTGATACTACATGAAATAGTATCGAAATATTCGTAAAATGAATATATCTACGTAATATCAAACTACATGATTAACGTGAAAAAGTCACAATTTTACCAAATTTGAGGATTTTAACTTCAAATCATAGAGCGAGGTTTCGTATTATTTAGATCCAATAAAAGACATATGACACTGTTGTTTCCAATACAAATGATAGAAAACAATGTGTTTTCATTAGAATTAACTAAAATGTTCTTGATTTTCCGTTTATATTACCGATGGAAGATGAACACGTAAAACCGCTTTAATCCGGCTAAAACGTCGATATATGCAATAAAAACCGAACTTCTCCCCTTTTCAATATCTTACTGAGTATTTTAACGAGAAACAAATAGATGATTGAAAATGAAGTATTTAAGGTTATTATCTAATCAATTATGTGTTTGCATTATTTTTATCGTATATATAATGAATTATTAACAATAAACTGAAAATTCACAGAAACGTGGAAAAACGGCAAAATATTGCCTAATTCGATGATAATTTGTTTAAATCACATAGAGGAAAAGGGGATGATAAACGTCAAAATATTGCTATATTCGATGATTTTTCGTACAAAACAAAATGCAAGAAAACTTGCTTAAAATGCAATATTATGCGAAATTCTGAGATTTGAAGGCCAAATCACACATCTTGATACTACATGAAATAGTGTCGAAATATTGGTAAAAATGAATATATATACGTAATATCAAACTACATGAAAAACGTGAAAAAAGTCACTATATAACCATATTTGAGGATTTTAACTTCAAATCATAGAGCGAGGTTTCGTATTATTTAGATCCAAGAAAAGTCATATGACAATGTTGTTTCCAATAAAAAGGATAAAAATAAATGTGTTTTCATTAGAATTAACTAAAATGTTCCTGATTTTCCGTTTATATTACCGATGGAAGATGTACTCGAAAACATCTCTATTCTGTCTGAAACGTCGATATATGCAATAAAAACAGAACTTCTCCCCTTTTCAATATCTTACTCAGTATTTTAACGAGAAACAAATAGTTGATTGAAAATGAAGTATTTAATGTTATTATCTAATCAATTATGTGTTTGCATCATTTTTATCGTATATATAATGAATTAATACCCATAAACTGAAAATTCACAAAAACGTGGAAAAACGGCAAAATATTGCCTAATTCGATGATAATTTGTTTAAATCACATAGAGGAAAAGGGGATGATAAACGTCAAAATATTGCTATATTCGATGATTTTTCGTACAAAACAAAATGCAAGAAAACTTGCTTAAAATGCAATATTATGCGAAATTCTGAGATTTGAAGGCCAAATCACATATCGTGATACTACATGAAATAGTATCGAAATATTGGTAAAAATGAATGTATTTACGTAATATCAAACTACACGAAAAACGTGAAAAAATCACTATTTACCCATATTTGAGGATTTTAACTTCAAATCATAGAGCGAGGTTTCATATTATTTAGATCCAAGAAAAGACATATGACAATGTTGTTTCCAATACAAATGATAAAAATCAATGGAATTAACTAAAAATGTTCCTGATTTTCCGTTTATATTACCGATGGAAGATGTACACGTAAAACCGCTCTAATCCGGCTGAAACGTCGATATATGAAATAAAAATCGAACATCTCCCCTTTTCAATATCCTACTCAGTATTTTTACGAGAAACAAATGGTTGATTGAAAATAAAGTATTTAGGGTTAATTTCTAATCAATTATGTGTTTGCATCATTTTTATCGTATATTTAATGAATTAATAACAATAAACTGAAAATTCACAAAAACGTGGAAAAACGGAAAAAAATATTGCCTAATTCGATGATAATTTGTTTAAATCACATAGAGGAAAAGGGGATGAAAAGGGGATGATAACGTCAAAATATTGCTATATTCGATGATTTTTCGTACAAAACAAAATGCAAGAAAATGCAATATTATGCGAAATTCTGAGATTTGAAGGCCAAATCACACATCTTGATACTACATGAAATAGTATCGAAATATTCGTAAAATGAATATATCTACGTAATCTCAAACTACATGATTAACGTGAAAAAGTCACAATTTTACCAAATTTGAGGATTTTAACTTCAAATCATAGAGCGAGGTTTCGTAATATTTAGATCCAATAAAAGACATATGACACTGCTGTTTCCAATACAAATGATAAAAAACAATGTGTTTTCATTAGAATTAACTAAAATGTTCTTGATTTTCCGTTTATATTACCGATGGAAGATGTACACGTAAAACCGCTTTAATCCGGCTAAAACGTCGATATATGCAATAAAAACCGAACTTCTCCCCTTTTCAATATCTTACTGAGTATTTTAACGAGAAACAAATAGATGATTGAAAATGAAGTATTTAAGGTTATTATCTAATCAATTATGTGTTTGCATTATTTTTATCGTATATATAATGAATTATTAACAATAAACTGAAAATTCACAGAAACGTGGAAAATCGGCAAAATATTGCCTAATTCGATGATAATTTGTTTAAATCACATAAATGAAAAGGGGATGATAAACGTCAAAATATTGTTAAATTCGATGATTTTTCGTACGAAACAAAATGCAAGAAAACTTGCTTAAATGCATTATTATGCGAAATTCTGAGATTTGAAGGCCAAATCACATATCGTGATACTACATGAAATAGTGTCGAAATATTGGTAAAAATGAATATATATACGTAATATCAAACTACATGAAAAACGTGAAAAAAGTCACTATATAACCATATTTGAGGATTTTAACTTCAAATCATAGAGCGAGGTTTCGTATTATTTAGATCCAAGAAAAGACATATGACAATGTTGTTTCCAATAAAAATGATAAAAATCAATGTGTTTTCATTAGAATTAACTAAAATGTTCCTGATTTTCCGTTTATATTACCGATGGAAGATGTACACGAAAACATCTCTATTCCGGCTGAAACGTCGATATATGCAATAAAAACAGAACTTCTCCCCTTTTCAATATCTTACTCAGTATTTTAACGAGAAACAAATATTTGATTGAAAATGAAGTATTTAATGTTATTATCTAATCAATTATGTGATTGCATCATTTTTATCGTATATATATAATGAATTAATACCCATAAACTGAAAATTCACAAAAACGTGGAAAAACAGCAAAATATTGCCTAATTCGATGATATTATGTATAATTCACATAAAGGAAAAGGGGATGATAAACATCAAAATATTGCTAAATTCGATGATTTTTCGTACGAAACAAAATGCAAGAATATTGCTTGAAATGCAATATTATGCGAAATTCTGGGATTTGAAGGCCAAATCACATATCGTGATACTACATGAAATAGTATCGAAATATTGGTAAAAATGAATGTATTTACGTAATATCAAACTACATGAAAAACGTGAAAAAATCACTATTTAACCATATATGAGGATTTTAACTTCAAATCATAGAGCGAGGTTTCATATTATTTAGATCCAAGAAAAGACATATGACAATGTTGTTTCCAATACAAATGATAAAAATCAATGGAATTAACTAAAAATGTTCCTGATTTTCCGTTTATATTACCGATGGAAGATGTACACGTAAAACCGCTCTAATCCGGCTGAAACGTCGATATATGCAATAAAAATCGAACATCTCCCCTTTTCAATATCCTACTCAGTATTTTTACGAGAAACAAATGGTTGATTGAAAATAAAGTATTTATGGTTAATTTCTAATCAATTATGTGTTTGCATCATTTTTATCGTATATTTAATGAATTAATAACAATAAACTGAAAATTCACAAAAACGTGGAAAAACGGAAACAAATATTGCCTAATTCGATGATAATTTGTTTAAATCACATAGAGGAAAAGGGGATGAAAAGGGGATGATAACGTCAAAATATTGCTATATTCGATGATTTTTCGTACAAAACAAAATGCAAGAAAACTTGCTTAAAATGCAATATAATGCGAAATTCTGAGATTTGAAGGCCAAACCACACATCTTGATACTACATGAAATAGTATCGAAATATTCGTAAAATGAATATATCTACGTAATATCAAACTACATGATTAACGTGAAAAAGTCACAATTTTACCAAATTTGAGGATTTTAACTTCAAATCATAGAGCGAGGTTTCGTATTATTTAGATCCAATAAAAGACATATGACACTGTTGTTTCCAATACAAATGATAGAAAACAATGTGTTTTCATTAGAATTAACTAAAATGTTCTTGATTTTCCGTTTATATTACCGATGGAAGATGAACACGTAAAACCGCTTTAATCCGGCTAAAACGTCGATATATGCAATAAAAACCGAACTTCTCCCCTTTTCAATATCTTACTGAGTATTTTAACGAGAAACAAATAGATGATTGAAAATGAAGTATTTAAGGTTATTATCTAATCAATTATGTGTTTGCATTATTTTATCGTATATATAATGAATTATTAACAATAAACTGAAAATTCACAGAAACGTGGAAAAACGGCAAAATATTGCCTAATTCGATGATAATTTGTTTAAATCACATAGAGGAAAAGGGGATGATAAACGTCAAAATATTGCTATATTCGATGATTTTTCGTACAAAACAAAATGCAAGAAAACTTGCTTAAAATGCAATATTATGCGAAATTCTGAGATTTGAAGGCCAAATCACACATCTTGATACTACATGAAATAGTGTCGAAATATTGGTAAAAATGAATATATATACGTAATATCAAACTACATGAAAAACGTGAAAAAAGTCACTATATAACCATATTTGAGGATTTTAACTTCAAATCATAGAGCGAGGTTTCGTATTATTTAGATCCAAGAAAAGTCATATGACAATGTTGTTTCCAATAAAAAGGATAAAAATAAATGTGTTTTCATTAGAATTAACTAAAATGTTCCTGATTTTCCGTTTATATTACCGATGGAAGATGTACTCGAAAACATCTCTATTCTGTCTGAAACGTCGATATATGCAATAAAAACAGAACTTCTCCCCTTTTCAATATCTTACTCAGTATTTTAACGAGAAACAAATAGTTGATTGAAAATGAAGTATTTAATGTTATTATCTAATCAATTATGTGTTTGCATCATTTTTATCGTATATATAATGAATTAATACCCATAAACTGAAAATTCACAAAAACGTGGAAAAACGGCAAAATATTGCCTAATTCGATGATAATTTGTTTAAATCACATAGAGGAAAAGGGGATGATAAACGTCAAAATATTGCTATATTCGATGATTTTTCGTACAAAACAAAATGCAAGAAAACTTGCTTAAAATGCAATATTATGCGAAATTCTGAGATTTGAAGGCCAAATCACACATCGTGATACTACATGAAATAGTATCGAAATATTGGTAAAAATGAATATATTTACGTAGTATCAAACTACATGATTAACGTGAAAAAGTCACAATTTTACCAAATTTGAAGATTTTAACTTCAAATCATAGAGCGAGTTCTTGTCATATTTTTATATTACCGATGGAAGATGACTAAAATAATGGCTACCG